>NC_048566.1:3867500-3910000 GCF_013265735.2 Oncorhynchus mykiss | reverse complement strand
TAGATTCTATTGTTCTAGATTCTATTGTTCTAGATTTGATGCTGCTAGTGCCAACTGACAGACAGAAGCAGGGGTTTGAGTCCCAGGGCCTGACAGACAGACAGAAGCAGGGGTTTGAGTCCCAGGGCCTGACAGACAGACAGACAGAAGCAGGGGTTTGAGTCCCAGGGCCTGACAGACAGACAGAAGCAGGGGTTTGAGTCCCAGGGCCTGACAGACAGACAGAAGCAGGGGTTTGAGTCCCAGGGCCTGACAGACAGACAGAAGCAGGGGTTTGAGTCCCAGGGCCTGACAGACAGGCAGACAGAAGCAGGGGTTTGAGTCCCAGGGCCTGACAGACAGACATACAGAAGCAGGGGTTTGAGTCCCAGGGCCTGACAGACAGACAGACAGAAGCAGGGGTTTGAGTCCCAGGGCCTGACAGACAGACAGACAGAAGCAGGGGTTTGAGTCCCAGGGCCTGACAGACAGACAGACAGAAGCAGGGGTTTGAGTCCCAGGGCCTGACAGACAGACAGACAGAAGCAGGGGTTTGAGTCCCAGGGCCTGACAGACAGACAGACAGAAGCAGGGGTTTGAGTCCCAGGGCCTGACAGACAGACAGACAGAAGCAGGGGTTTGAGTCCCAGGGCCTGACAGCAGTTGGCTCTTTCTCCCTCCACAGCTCATTGCTCCAGTCTAGTGACTAGTTTCCTCATGAGATTCATTCATCATCAACTACTTGTATTGTGTTTGATGGCACCGGCCCAACCAATCATTTCTTCATCTCCGACGTTCAGCTATACTCTTAGGAAGAAAGGTGGTTTGTAGAACCTAAAAGGGTTCTTCGACCGTCCCCAGACGTCAGAGGGTCAGAACGTTTGTCAAGATATGTTTGCTTTCCTTAGTGTTGTAGATCTACTGTAGTATTATGGGGAAATCCTTCATGGAGGCAGTCAGGAGGAGTTTTACAACACAGACAGTATCATACTAGCTGGGGCTTGTGTTGGCTGTGTGCTCATACAGAGAACAATATTATCATGTAGGAGTCCGTTATACAGTAGAAATGGAACACTGGAATTTATCTGAAGTCTGTGGAATTCAATTTACTCCACCCAGGCGGAAAAACAGAGAGAGAGAGTGGGAGGGGAGGGAGAGAGAGAGAGAGAGGGGGGGGGGGGGAGGGAGAGAGAGAGAGAGGGGGGGGGGGGGGAGAAAGAGAGAGTGGGAGCGGAAGACTGAAGGAGAGAGCGAGAGGAGAAAGAGAGAGAAAGAGAGAGAGAGGGAGAGAAGGAGAGAGAGGGAGAGAGAGAGAGACACAGAGAGAGAGAGAAGGAGAGAGGGAGAGACAGCATGAGAATGAAATGCTGACTTCACATAACAGCCGTTCAGCTCGGCTCACTGAACAAATAAGTGCCTGTTTAAAGTATTTGTTGTTCCACTAGAGAGAACATAATTAGGGAGGAAGTGGCATAGAGAGAACGTAACAGAGGCAGACAGGCACCCATCGTCTGACCTCCCTGTTCAAGATTTTATTACATTTAATTAAAAAAGAGTAAAACAGAAAGCCACATTATGATGTCTCTGGGCTAGTGTGACAGAGAGAAAAACAGATGGACATTTTAAATCCTGTATTTTCTCTATATTTTCCATATTTATTGGATACTCATCTTAGTTGTCTGTCTTCCTGGTGCGTAAATATCCCTCCGGGTATGGAGATGATGCCTTACCTGTGGGTGTGTGTGTGTGTGTGTGTGTTAGTGTGTGTAGAAGTGTCAAACCCACCTCAGGCAGGCTGTGTCAGAGTATTCAGTCAGTGTTTCCTGTTAACTCATTAGCAGTGACCCACCTCATCGGGGTCTGTCTGTCACTGCTGCAGGGACATACAACTGGCTTTGTCACGTGTCTCTGTTTTCCCCAACAGTGTCTATAAAACGGAATGACAGTGCACTTGTCCTAATGGCGTGTGAAGTATTATCTATTTCAGAGTTAGTTACAGACGTCTGTCAAACACACATCCTGTCAACGTCACTCCAAGCTGTCTTTAACTAGTAGGAAATAAGCTTGAGGCAGGTCTCTCATAATAATAATGATCAATCAGAAGGAAAGGGTGAGGGATGGAGGGATGACAGGATGAAGGAAGAGGAATGACAGGTTGAAGGAAGAGGAGATGGAGGGATGACAGGATGAAGGAAGAGGGATGGAGGGATGACGGGATGAAGGAAGAGGGATGACGGGATGAAGGAAGAGGGATGGAGGGATGACGGGATGAAGGACGGAGGGATGACAGGATGAAGGATGGAGGGATGATGGGATGAAGGAAGAGGGATGATGGGATGAAGGAAGAGGGATGACAGGATGAAGGATGGAGGGATGATGGGATGAAGGAAGAGGGATGATGGGATGAAGGAAGAGGGATTACAGGATGAAGGAAGAGGGATGGAGGGATGAAGGAAGAGGGATGGAGGGATGACGGGATGAAGGAAGAGGGATGACAGGATGAAGGAAGAGGGATGAAGGAAGAGGGATGACGGGATGAAGAGATGAAGGAAGAGGGATGGAGGGATGACAGGATGAAGGAAGAGGAGATGGAGGGATGAAGGAAGAGGGATGGAGGGATGAAGAGATGAAGGAAGAGGGATGGAGGGATGACAGGATGAAGGAAGAGGAGATGGAGGTGTGACAGGATGAAGGAAGAGGAGATGGAGGGATGAAGGAAGAGGGATGGAGGGATGACGGGATGAAGGAAGAGGGATGACGGGATGAAGGAAAAGGGATGGAGGGATGACGGGATGAAGAAAGAGGGATGGAGGGATGAAGGAAGAGGGATGGAGGGATGACAGGATGAAGGAAGAGGAGATGGAGGGATGAAGGAAGAGGGATGGAGGGATGAAGGGATGAAGGAAGAGGGATGGAGGGATGACAGGATGAAGGAAGAGGAGATGGAGGTGTGACAGGATGAAGGAAGAGGAGATGGAGGGATGAAGGAAGAGGGATGGAGGGATGACGGGATGAAGGAAGAGGGATGACGGGATGAAGGAAGAGGGATGGAGGGATGACAGGATGAAGGAAGAGGAGATGGAGGGATGAAGGAAGAGGAGATTCAAAACTGTTCCAGCATCTCTGGTTCACCTGATTCAAAACTGTTCCAGCATCACTGGTTCACCTGATTCAACACTGTTCCAGCATCTCTGGTTCACCTGATTCAACACTGTTCCAGCATCTCTGGTTCACCTGATTCAAAACTGTTCCAGCATCTCTGGTTCACCTGATTCAAAACTGTTCCAGCATCACTGGTTCACCTGATTCAACACTGTTCCAGCATCACTGGTTCACCTGATTCAAAACTGTTCCAGCATCTCTGGTTCACCTGATTCAAAACTGTTCCAGCATCACTGGTTCACCTGATTCAACACTGTTCCAGCTGTTTCATGAATTCTTCACATTCCCAGTTTTCACATTGGTTGGAAAGTGGAGTGGCAACGTTAATGTGTACCGTTTCCTTTCATTTGTGGGCTTCAGCCTACACTACATTGATCCTGTGCTAACTGGGTATCCTACAGTAATGTCTGGCTTGTGGTGGTGCATTATACATGAGACGGTCATTAGTGGTTAGGTTAGCCACAGCTCTGTAACACTGTCACAGGTGTCCCTGTGCTAACTGGGTATCCTACATTATGTCTGGCTCGCTGGGCTAGTGGACCGTACACTGCTGTGAGGTGGGACTGACTCTTACTGTACAACCTTTAGCAGTTAGACCCAGCTAACACTGCATTCCTCTGAGAGAGAGAGAGAGAGAGAGAGAGAGGTGTTTATCATTAACCATACACATTAATACCATTGAAATGGTAATATCTCTGGTCAAAATGTCTGAAAGGCCTGTAGAATCTGGGAGTGGGTCATCATTCAGCCTGGGTTTACACTCCATAGTGAGGGGAAGTAGAGGTGGAGGAGCCAAGCCAGTCCTTTAGTCCTCTCTGCTCTGGGTTTAGTCTAGTGAACCAACCACCTGGGACCTGCTTACTGTGGACAGTTTAAACAAATACTGTCACCACCTGGCTGTACAACCAAGGTACATGAACAGAGTACAAAACTGGATTTTAGCTTACTCAGTTCACCGGGGAGGAGGTGTAACAGAATGTGTCTCCCTACCTCCCAGCATGCATCAGGCTCAGTCTCAGAGAACAGCCATGTGTCTCCCTGTCTCCCAGCATGCATCAGGCCCAGTCTCAGAGAACAGCCATGTGTCTCCCAGCATGCATCAGGCCCAATCATGGACCGTTGTGTTTGTTTTTGCTCTTGTGTGGTTCATGGGCATTGTTCCCTGCAGAGGAAACTGGGCTTGCCAGCTCAACTCTGACTGGGAGCTGGTCCAGTGGCTTACTTCCTCTACAGCCCTGGGTAAACACACACACACACACACACACACACACACACACACACACACACACACACACACACACACACACACACACAGTGGGCCTGCCAGGGAGGGGATGGGAGTGCAGGCAGGGTGGGAGGGGCATGGGAGCGCAGGCAGGGTGGGAGGGGCATGGCAGAACAGTCTGTGGCAGACCTGGATTAAAAATGCTAGTTTACGTTGTGCTTTTGGAATAGCAGATAGGCTGGGCTTGCATCGTCTGTTGTTGTGTTCTCCATCAACCTATCTGTGTGTTCTCCATCAACCCATCTGTGTGTTCTCCATCAACACATCTGTGTGTTCTCCATCAACCCATCTGTGTGTTCTCCATCAACCCATCTGTGTGTTCTCCATCAACCCATCTGTGTGTTCTCCATCAACCCATCTGTGTGTTCTCCATCAACCCATCTGTGTGTTCTCCATCAACCTATCTGTGTGTTCCATCAACCCATCTGTGTGTTCCATCAACCCATCTGTGTGTTCTCCATCAACCCATCTGTGTGTTCTCCATCAACCCATCTGTGTGTTCTCCATCAACCCATCTGTGTGTTCTCCATCAACCCATCTGTGTGTTCTCCATCAACCCATCTGTGTGTTCTCCATCAACCCATCTGTGTGTTCTCCATCAACCCATCTGTGTGTTCTCCATCAACCCATCTGTGTGTTCTCCATCAACCCATCTGTGTGTTCTCCATCAACCCATCTGTGTGTTCTCCATCAACCCATCTGTGTGTTCTCCATCAACCCATCTGTGTGTTCTCCATCAACCCATCTGTGTGTTCTCCATCAACCCATCTGTGTGTTCTCCATCAACCTATCTGTGTGTTCCATCAACCCATCTGTGTGTTCCATCAACCCATCTGTGTGTTCTCCATCAACCCATCTGTGTGTTCTCCATCAACCCATCTGTGTGTTCTCCATCAACCCATCTGTGTGTTCTCCATCAACCCATCTGTGTGTTCTCCATCAACCCATCTGTGTGTTCTCCATCAACCCATCTGTGTGTTCTCCATCAACCCATCTGTGTGTTCTCCATCAACCTATCTGTGTGTTCTCCATCAACCCATATGTGTGTTCTCCATCAACCCATCTGTGTGTTCTCCATCAACCTATCTGTGTGTTCTCCATCAACCTATCTGTGTGTTCTCCATCAACCCATCTGGTAAACCAAAAGTTAATGAAGTATCACATTGGTTCCATTGCACCAGGCAAGAAAACAACTAGTATTTGAAGCCATGTCTACTGGTCTGGTCTGTGTCTGTCCTCTCCATACCTATTTTTAGCTTCAGAGACCACGCTTATCACGGTCCACTAATGGTTCACTTCTTTATATAGTCTCTGTTTGCTCTCTCTCTGTAGGGGAGTGGCAGAGAGTTAGCCTCAGCTAGCAGACCTCAGACCTGGGATGAGACGGGCTTTAATTTGGGTCAAATGACATCGTGTTTCATCCACCATCAGCCACATGACTACGACTGGTTAAGCTGCTTTTAAAGAGAACAGGCCATCGTGGTGTCCTGATCTGAAGGCCTTTTATAGCTGACCACTGACCAGACTCCATGACGTTATGAGGTCATATCCTGGTTTGATCAGGGGTGATGTTTACATTGAAAAATCCAGTTAATCCGATACTATAAAATATATTTTTGGGCGTTGATGAAGTGGACAAAGTCTGGAATGACGTTCTCAAGCTGCTGTTCTGGTTTTTCTCTTATTCAGAGTACAGCTACCACTGCCCTGCTACCACTGCCCTGCTACCACTGCCCTGCTACCACTGCCCTGCTACCACTGCCCTGCTACCACTGCCCTACTACCACTGCTCTACTACCACTGCTCTACTACCACTGCTCTACTACCACTGCTCTACTACCACTGCCCTGCTACCACTGCCCTGCTACCACTGCCCTGCTACCACTGCCCTGCTACCACTGCTCTACTACTGCCCTGCTACCACTGCTCTGCTACCACTGCCCTACTACCACTGCCCTACTACCACTGCCCTGCTACCACTGCCCTGCTACCACTGCCCTGCTACCACTGCCCTACTACCACTGCCCTGCTACCACTGCCCTGCTACCACTGCCCTACTACCACTGCCCTGCTACCACTGCCTTACTACCACTGCTCTACTACCACTGCTCTACTACCCTACTACCACTGCCCTGCTACCACTGCTCTGCTACCACTGCCCTGCTACCACTGCCCTGCTACCACTGCCCTGCTACCACTGCTCTACTACCACTGCCCTGCTACCACTGCCCTACTACCACTGCCCTGCTACCACTGCCCTACTACCACTGCCCTACTACCACTGCCCTGCTACCACTGCCCTGCTACCACTGCTCTGCTACCACTGCCCTGCTACCACTGCCCTACTACCACTGCCCTGCTACCACTGCTCTACTACCACTGCCCTGCTACCACTGCCCTGCTACCACTGCCCTGCTACCACTGCTCTACTACCACTGCCCTGCTACCACTGCCCTGCTACCACTGCCCTGCTACCACTGCCCTGCTACCACTGCCCTGCTACCACTGCTCTACTACCACTGCTCTACTACCCTACTACCACTGCCCTGCTACCACTGCCCTGCTACCACTGCCCTGCTACCACTGCTCTACTACCACTGCCCTACTACCACTGCTCTACTACCACTGCTCTACTACCACTGCTCTACTACCACTGCCCTGCTACCACTGCTCTACTACCACTGCTCTACTACCCTACTACCACTGCTCTACTACCCTACTACCACTGCTCTGCTACCACTGCCCTGCTACCACTGCCCTGCTACCACTGCTCTACTACCACTGCCCTACTACCACTGCTCTACTACCACTGCTCTACTACCACTGCTCTACTACCACTGCCCTGCTACCACTGCTCTACTACCACTGCTCTACTACCCTACTACCACTGCCCTACTACCACTGCTCTACTACCCTACTACCACTGCTCTGCTACCACTGCCTTGCTACCACTGCTCTACTACCACTGCCACTCCCCTGTGTGTTGGTCCCTTGGCTGAGAGAGAGAGAGGGCTGGCTATAAAAAGGTCAGGTTCTAATGAATCAAACCAGTCAACTTCCTCATAGCAAATCCCATCAAGATCTGCCCTGTGGACTGTTATTTCTGTTAGGCCTACCTGTCAACACAGGGCCACATGGACTGATTAGTGGGGAGTGGGAACCATTTCATGGACTGATTAGTGGGGAGTGGGAACAATTTCATGGACTGATTAGTGGGGAGTGGGAACAATTTCATGGACTGATTAGTGGGGAGTGGGAACTATTTCATGGACTGATTAGTGGGGAGTGGGAACCATTTCATGGACTGATTAGTGGGGAGTGGGAACCATTTCATGGACTGATTAGTGGGGAGTGGGAACCATTTCATTATAACTAGTTCTCTATGATGTCCACAATGATAAATGCACTAATCGTTAGCATGATGAAGACTAGCTCACATAGCTAGTTCTCTATGATATCCACAATGATAAATGCACTAATCATTAGCATGATGCTCTATGATATCCACAATGATAAATGCACTAATTGTTAGCATGATGAAGACTAGCTCACATAGCTAGTTCTCTATGATATCCACAATAATAAATGCACTAATTGTTAGCATGATGAAGACTAGCTCACATAGCTAGTTCTCTAGTTTGTTTGTGTGTTATGACTTGACTTAAAAGTCATTGTAACCTTGGTTCACAGGCGCATGAAGTGTAATATAGCCTCCCTCCTTTCTTCCTTTCCTCCCTTCCTCCCTCCCTCCGTCCTCAAGTGTTGCTCCATTATGAAGCTATCTGATAATGTTATAATGAGGCCCAGCTGGGAGGCAGTTAGCACTCATAACAAATTTTGTCAATTCCAGAAGAATCTACGGTCTCTTGCACACACACACACACACACACACACACACACACACACACACACACACACACACACACACACACACACACACACAGAGTGTTGCTCAGCTGAGGAGTTCTCGGTTGTTACTCAGTCCTGCAGTCAGAGAGATCTCTTTATGTAAAATTAACTGCCTGTTTCTATGTTCAGTGTGGTGAGGGATTGGCTGACTGTTTCTATGTTGAGTGTGGTGAGGGATTGGCTGACTGTTTCTCTGTTCAGTATGTTGAGGGGTTGGCTGACTGTTTCTCTGTTCAGTATGGTGAGGGATTGGCTGACTGTTTCTCTGTTCAGTATGGTGAGGGATTGGCTGACTGTTTCTCTGTTCAGTATGGTGAGGGATTGGCTGACTGTTTCTCTGTTCAGTATGGTGAGGGGTTGGCTGACTGTTTCTATGTTCAGTATGGTGAGGGGTTGGCTGACTGTTTCTCTGTTCAGTATGGTGAGGGATTGGCTGACTGTTTCTATGTTCAGTATGGTGAGGGGTTGGCTGACTGTTTCTATATTCAGTGTGGTGAGGGATTGGCTGACTGTTTCTATGTTCAGTGTGGTGAGGGATTGGCTGACTGTTTCTCTGTTCAGTATGGTGAGGGATTGGCTGACTGTTTCTCTGTTCAGTATGGTGAGGGGTTGGCTGACTGTTTCTATGTTCAGTATGGTGAGGGGTTGGCTGACTGTTTCTCTGTTCAGTATGGTGAGGGATTGGCTGACTGTTTCTATGTTCAGTATGGTGAGGGGTTGGCTGACTGTTTCTATATTCAGTGTGGAGAGGGATTGGCTGACTGTTTCTATGTTCAGTGTGGTGAGGGATTGGCTGACTGTTTCTATGTTCAGTGTGGTGAGGGGTTGTTTGACTGTTAAATTCCACATCGCTGTGCTTCTCTTTCAACTCCCCCTCTCAGCTTGTCTTGACATAACAGCCCAGATTACAGAGTATGGTCACAGGCAGGGGTCCACCTTGAAGCCTTCCTCCCTGGGTCTTAGTCCACAGTGGATAACTTCCTCTCTGGGTCTTAGTCCACAGTGGATAACTTCCTCTCTGGGTCTTAGTCCACAGTGGATAACTTACTCTCTGGGTCTTAGTCCACAGTGGATAACTTCCTCTCTCAGTCTTAGTCCACAGTGGATAACTTCCTCTCTGGGCCTTAGTCCACAGTGGATAACTTCCTTTCTGGGTCGTAGTTCACAGTGGATAACTTCCTCTCTGGGTCTTAGTCCACAGTGGATAACTTACTCTCTCAGTCTTAGTCCACAGTGGATAACTTCCTCTCTGGGTCTTAGTCCACAGTGGATAACTTCCTCTCTGGGTCTTAGTCCACAGTGGATAACTTCCTCCCTGGGTCTTAGTCCACAGTGGATAACTTCCTCTCTGGGTCTTAGTCCACAGTGGATAACTTCCTCTCTGGGTCGTAGTTCACAATGGATAACTTCCTCTCTGGGTCTTAGTCCACAGTGGATAACTTACTCTCTGGGTCTTAGTCCACAGTGGATAACTTCCTCTCTGGGTCTTAGTCCACAGTGGATAACTTCCTCTCTGGGTCTTAGTCCACAGTGGATAACTTCCTCTCTGGGTCTTAGTCCACAGTGGATAACTTCCTCTCTGGGTCTTAGTCCACAGTGATTAACTTCCTCTCTGGGTCTTAGTCCACAGTGGATAACTTCCTCTCTGGGTCTTAGTCCACAGTGGATAACTTCCTCTCTGGGTCTTAGTCCACAGTGGATAACTTCCTCTCTGGGTCGTAGTTCACAATGGATAACTTCCTCTCTGGGTCTTAGTCCACAGTGGATAACTTACTCTCTGGGTCTTAGTCCACAGTGGATAACTTCCTCTCTGGGTCTTAGTCCACAGTGGATAACTTCCTCTCTGGGTCTTAGTCCACAGTGGATAACTTCCTCTCTGGGTCTTAGTCCACAGTGGATAACTTCCTCTCTGGGTCTTAGTCCACAGTGGATAACTTCCTCTCTGGGTCTTAGTCCACAGTGGATAACTTCCTCTCTGGGTCTTAGTCCACAGTGGATAACTTCCTCTCTGGTTCTTAGTCCACAGTGGATAACTTCCTCTCTGGGTCTTAGTGCCCCTTTTCTCTGCTATAAACTAAAGTTCTCACAGTGGCAGTGACCAGTCATTCCAGTCAGTGGTTTATAACTTAAACAGTTCAGAGTATAGTGTTTGCGTGAGAGTGATTGTTGCTTAGGGGTTGTGTGAGAACATGTGTTAGATTAGAATGCCTAACCGTGCCACATGTACAGCACCAGAGGATGAGAAGCTACATTTAGATCACACACACAGACACTATGGTCAGTATAATTATAGGTCCTGATATATAATCCATACGTGGTCATATAAAGAGCTTCATGTGCTTCATGAGAGAGAGAGAGAGACAGAGAGAGAGAGTGTTCCCATGGGAACACAGTGTTCCCATGTTTGATGCTCCACAGGACAGTGAGGAGTGATGATAGTGTTGTCTAGACCACTGTCTGGTCTACCTCCAGGCTCCCTGCATATCTACAGTACCTCAGACCTGTCTGATCTACCTCCCTGCACCTCTACAGTACCTCAGACCTGTCTGGTCTACCTCCCTGCATCTCTACAGTACCTCAGACCTGTCTGGTCTGCCTCCCTGCATCTCTACAGTACCTCAGACCTGTCTGGTCTACCTCCAGGCTCCCTGCATATCTACATTACCTCAGACCTGTCTGGTCTGCCTCCAGACTCCCTGCATATCTACAGTACCTCAGACCTGTCTGGTCTACCTCCCTGCATATCTACAGTACCTCAGACATGTCTGGTCTGCCTCCAGACTCCCTGCACCTCTACAGTACCTCAGACCTGTCTGGTCTACCTCCCTGCACCTCTACAGTACCTCAGACCTGTCTGGTCTACCTCCCTGCACCTCTACAGTACCTCAGACCTGTCTGATCTACCTCCCTGCACCTCTACAGTACCTCAGACCTGTCTGGTCTGCCTCCCTGCATCTCTACAGTAACTCAGACCTGTCTGGTCTACCTCCAGGCTCCCTGCATATCTACATTACCTCAGACCTGTCTGGTCTGCCTCCAGACTCCCTGCATATCTACAGTACCTCAGACCTGTCTGGTCTACCTCCCTGCATATCTACAGTACCTCAGACCTGTCTGGTCTGCCTCCAGACTCCCTGCACCTCTACAGTACCTCAGACCTGTCTGGTCTACCTCCCTGCACCTCTACAGTACCTCAGACCTGTCTGGTCTACCTCCCTGCACCTCTACAGTACCTCAGACCTGTCTGGTCTACCTCCCTGCACCTCTACAGTACCTCAGACCTGTCTGGTCTGCCTCCAGGCTCAATGCATCTCTACAGTACCTCAGACCTGTCTGGTCTACCTCCCTGCACCTCTACAGTACCTCAGACCTGTCTGGTCTACCTCCCTGCATCTCTACAGTACCTCGGACCTGTCTGGTCTACCTCCAGGCTCAATGCATCTCTACAGTACCTCAGACCTGTCTGGTGTACCTCCCTGCACCTCTACAGTACCCCAGACCTGTCTGGTCTACCCCCAGACACCTCTACAGTACCTCAGACCTGTCTGGTCTACCTCCAGGCACCTCTACAGTACCTCAGACCTGTCTGGTCTACCTCCCTGCATCTCTACAGTACCTCAGACCTGTCTGGTCTGACTCCCTGCATCTCTACAGTACCTCAGACCTGTCTGGTCTACCTCCCTGCACCTCTACAGTACCTCAGACCTGTCTGGTCTACCTCCCTGCATATCTACAGTACCTCAGACCTGTCTGGTCTGCCTCCAGGCTCAATGCATCTCTACAGTACCTCAGACCTGTCTGGTCTGCCTCCCTGCATATCTACAGTACCTCAGACCTGTCTGGTCTGCCTCCAGGCATCTCTACAGTACCTCAGACCTGTCTGGTCTGCCTCCAGGCACCTCTACAGTACCTCAGACCTGTCTGGTCTACCTCCCTGCATCTCTACAGTACCTCAGACCTGTCTGGTCTGACTCCCTGCATCTCTACAGTACCTCAGACCTGTCTGGTCTACCTCCCTGCACCTCTACAGTACCTCAGACCTGTCTGGTCTGCCTCCATGCATCTCTACAGTACCTCAGACCTGTCTGGTCTGCCTCCCTGCATATCTACAGTACCTCAGACCTGTCTGGTCTGCCTCCAGGCATCTCTACAGTACCTCAGATCTGTCTGGTCTGCCTCCAGGCATCTCTACAGTATCTCAGACCTGTCTGGTCTGCCTCCAGGCATCTCTACAGTACCTCAGACCTGTCTGGTCTACCTCCAGGCATCTCTACAGTATCTCAGACCTTATCTCTTATCCTTGAGAAGAGTAATTAGCATTCACCTCTAATGAGTCCTCCTGGGATCCAACCAGTAACACTACAACAACCCTGTCATCTCGTCACAGCATCTGTCTGGGAAACAGACCACACTGCAGGAAACCCCCTCTGCTAGTGGGAATCAGTCCTATCGTCATTGGTTGGTTTTTATTTCTACTGCAGATAGATTTGGTGGTTTTCAGATTCAACAAGCCATATGTGGGTTCTATAAACAAAGCTGTTCTTTCATCAAGCCCACTGTTTCTGTTGCTGTCATACTTTATCTCGTGCCAATTCTGTGTTTTGGTTTTAGGAGATAACCTACAGTCCTCCATACATCAGACAGTATTGTCAGCATGTCTGTTCTCCTATATCCATTACATATGTCTGTTCTCCTCCTATATCCATTAGGTATGTCTGTTGTCCTCCTGTATCCATTAGATATGTCTGTTCTCCTCCTGTGTCCATTAGATATGTCTGTTCTCCTCATGTATCCATTAGATATGTCTGTTCTCCTCATGTATCCATTAGATATATCTGTTCTCCTCCTGTATCCATTAGATATGTCTGTTCTCCTCCTGTATCCATTAGATATGTCCGTTCTCCTCCTGTATCCATTAGATATGTCTGTTCTCCTCCTGTATCCATTAGATATGTCTGTTCTCCTCCTGTATCCATTAGATATGTCTGTTCTCCTCCTGTATCCATTAGATATGTCTGTTCTCCTCCTGTATCCATTAGATATGTCTGTTCTCATCCTGTATCCATTAGATATGTCTGTTCTCCTCCTGTATCCATTAGACATGTCTGTTCTCCTCCTGTATCCATTAGATATGTCTGTTCTCCTCATGTATCCATTAGATATGTCTGTTCTCCTCCTGTATCCATTAGATATGTCTGTTCTCCTCCTGTATCCATTAGATATGTCTGTTCTCCTCCTGTATCCATTAGATATGTCTGTTCTCCTCCTGTATCCATTAGATATGTCTGTTCTCCTCCTGTATCCATTAGATATGTCTGTTCTCCTCCTGTATCCATTAGATATGTCTGTTCTCCTCCTGTGTCCATTAGATATGTCTGTTCTCCTCCTGTATCCATTAGATATGTCTGTTCTCCTCCTGTATCCATTAGATATGTCTGTTCTCCTCCTGTGTCCATTAGATATGTCTGTTCTCCTCCTGTATCCATTAGATATGTCTGTTCTCCTCCTGTATCCATTAGATATGTCTGTTCTCCTCCTGTATCCATTAGATATGTCTGTTCTCCTCCTGTATCCATTAGATATGTCTGTTCTCCTCCTGTATCCATTAGATATGTCTGTTCTCCTCCTGTATCCATTAGATATGTCTGTTCTCCTCCTGTGTCCATTAGATATGTCTGTTCTCCTCCTGTATCCATTAGATATGTCTGTTCTCCTCCTGTATCCATTAGATATGTCTGTTCTCCTCCTGTGTCCATTAGATATGTCTGTTCTCCTCCTGTGTCCATTAGATATGTCTGTTCTCCTCCTGTATCCATTAGATATGTCTGTTCTCCTCCTGTATCCATTACATATGTCTGTTCTCCTCCTGTATCCATTAGATATGTCTGTTCTCCTCCTGTATCCATTAGATATGTCTGTCTCCTCCTGTATCCATTAGATATGTCTGTTCTCCTCCTGTATCCATTAGATATGTCTGTTCTCCTCCTGTATCCATTAGATAAAATAAGAAAATACATGTAACTCCCAGAATAAAGGAAACCCCAACATCAAGTGGCTTAATATGGGGTTGGGCCACCATGAGCCAGAACAGCTTCAATGTGCCTTGGCATAGATTCTACAACTGCCTGGAACTCTATTGGAGGGATATGACATCATTCTTCCATGAGAAAATCCATCAGTTGGTGTCTTCTTGTTGATGGTAGAGGAAACTTCTGTCTCAGGCGTGTCTCCCATAAGTGTTCAATTAGGTTGAGATCCGGTGACTGAGACACACACACACACACACACACACACACACACACACACACACACACACACACACCCTTTAAACCCCCTTTGCTTTTTTGAAACTCTCTTTGAGACCCCTCTTTCAAAGTTACTGAGATCACTTCTTGCAGCAAAAACAATAGGCAACTTAATTACGTCAGGAACCACACTTGTGTAGAAGCACTTGTTTTCAATATACTTGGTTTCCATAATTTACTCAAGTGTTTCCTTTATTTAGCCAGTTACCTTTATGTTTAGCTGAACATCAATTTCCCCCATAGAGTAGCTATCTAGACTACATGGTGTTATTTGTCCTCATAGAGTAGCTATCTAGACAACATGGTGTTATTTGTCCTCATAGAGTAGCTATCTAGACTACATGGTGCTATTTGTCCTCATAGAGTAGCTATCTAGACTACATGGTGCTATTTGTCCTCATAGAGTAGCTATCTAGACTTCATGGTGCTATTTGTCCTCATAGAGTAGCTATCTAGACTACATGGTGCTATTTGTCCTCATAGAGTAGCTATCTAGACTACATGGTGCTATTTGTCCTCATAGAGTAGCTATCTAGACTACATGGTGCTATTTGTCCTCATAGAGTAGCTAGCTAGACTACATGGTGCTATTTGTCCTCATAGAGTAGCTAGCTAGACTTCATGGTGCTATTTGTCCTCATAGAGTATCTATCTAGACTTCATGGTGCTATTTGTCCTCATAGAGTAGCTAGCTAGACTACATGGTGCTATTTGTCCTCATAGAGTAGCTATCTAGACTACATGGTGCTATTTGTCCTCATAGAGTAGCTATCTAGACTACATGGTGCTATTTGTCCTCATAGAGTAGCTATCTAGACTACATGGTGCTATTTGTCCTCATAGAGTAGCTATCTAGACTACATGGTGCTATTTGTCCTCATAGAGTAGCTATCTAGACTACATGGTGCTATTTGTCCTCATAGAGTAGCTATCTAGACTACATGGTGCTATTTGTCCTCATAGAGTAGCTAGCTAGACTTCATGGTGCTATTTGTCCTCATAGAGTATCTATCTAGACTTCATGGTGCTATTTGTCCTCATAGAGTAGCTAGCTAGACTACATGGTGCTATTTGTCCTCATAGAGTAGCTAGCTAGACTACATGGTGCTATTTGTCCTCATAGAGTAGCTATCTAGACTACATGGTGCTATTTGTCCTCATAGTGTAGCTAGCTAGACTACATGGAGCTATTTCCCCCCATAGAGTAGTTAGCTAGACTACATGGTGCTATTTTCCCCCCATAGAGTAGCTAGCTAGACTACATTGCAGTATACCTCCTTTCATTATCCCTCTCTGGTTCACATCTCTCTCTTCCTTTTATCTAATTCCCTGTGTAATGCTTCTAGCAGATCATACCGAACATCTGCCGATTCTCTTTGAAGACCTCAGCCAGTGACGTCTGCCTTGTCTATAGCTCAGATGTAGACGGAGCCTGGCTCACCAGGTGAAAGTAGCAGCAGGTGAAAGACACATGGTTGGGAATACGAATAGCCTAGATCTACCTCTTGCTGGGTAGGATTCCTGATATGAATCCAAGGAGCACTGTGAAGCCAGACAGACAGCAAGACAAAGTCCTGCTCAAGCAGACAATACAGGATCATTTCGTGTTATCATCCACGACCAGCTATTGTGCTGTTGTTTGTATGTATGTATGCACTGTTCAAAGGGTAGTTCAAAGGTCAAGTGGATGTTATTGAAGAGCAAATACAAACAGGCAGAACCTTTTGCTTTGCTGGTTACTGTCGTAGTGTCGCAGGGGCTTAAACTGTGTGACATGATGAACTGAAGTGGATGAGTACTTCACGAGGGGGTTGTTTGTGTGTGTGCGTGTGTGTGTGTGTGTGTGTGTGTGTGTGTGTGTGTTTTCTCACACTCTGTGGGATCAGTTTCGTCAGGAGAAGCTGTTATTGATCCTGTGGAGGGTTCAGCCTCCTCCTTCTCCTCCTTGAAACCAGCTCTGTGAGTCAGAATGCTAGCTGGCTCTGCTGGTGTGTGTCTACTCTGTGTTTGCTCGGCAGTGTGTGGCTTTGAAATGCCTTAAAGTGTGTGGAGGGAGTCAGTCACCCTTGAAACGGAGGTTACACCTCTTTCTTCTCAGTCAGTACGATATCTAAAGAAGGTTTTTCTTTTGTTTTCTAAGAGCTGGAGATGGAAAAAGATTCTGAAGTATCTCAGTCCTCGTGAACCGAAACTTATTTTCACAACCCAGAGACATTTTCAGTCAGTCAGTACTAGCTACATTCTGCTATGATACAGGGTTATAGTACTAGCTACATTCTGCTATGATACAGGGTTATAGTACTAGCTACATTCTGCTATGATACAGGGTTATAGTACTAGCTACATTCTGCTATGATACAAGGATATAGTACTAGCTACATTCTGCTATGATACAGGGTTATAGTACTAGCTACATTCTGCTATGATACAGGGTTATAGTACTAGCTACAATCTGCTATGATACAGGGTTATAGTACTAGCTACATTCTGCTATGATACAGGGTTATAGTCGTAGCTACATTCTGCTATGATACAGGGTTATAGTACTAGCTACATTCTGCTATGATACAGGGTTATAGTACTAGCTACATTCTGCTATGATACAGGGTTATAGTACTAGCTACATTCTGCTATGATACAGGGTTATAGTACTAGCTACATTCTGCTATGATACAGAGTTATAGTACTAGCTACATTCTGCTATGATACAGGGTTATAGTACTAGCTACATTCTGCTATGATACAGGGTTATAGTACTAGCTACATTCTGCATTGATACAGGGTTATAGTACTAGCTACATTCTGCTATGATACAGGGTTATAGTACTAGCTACATTCTGCTATGATACAGGGTTATAGTCGTAGCTACATTCTGCTATGATACAGGGTTATAGTACTAGCTACATTCTGCTATGATACAAGGATATAGTACTAGCTACATTCTGCTATGATACAGGGTTATAGTACTAGCTACATTCTGCTATGATACAAGGATATAGTACTAGCTACATTCTGCTATGATACAGGGTTATAGTACTAGCTACATTCTGCTATGATACAGGGTTATAGTACTAGCTACATTCTGCTATGATACAGGGTTATAGTACTAGCTACATTCTGCTATGATACAGGGTTATAGTACTAGCTACAATCTGCTATGATACAGGGTTATAGTACTAGCTACATTCTGCTATGATACAAGGATATAGTACTAGCTACATTCTGCTATGATACAGGGTTATAGTACTAGCTACATTCTGCTATGATACAGGGTTAAAGTACTAGCTACATTCTGCTATGATACAGGGTTAAAGTACATCTTTGAATGATTCTACTGTATCACCAGTGACATTCTATGTAGTGTGGAAAGGCCCCATTTATCATTCTGTGGCTGGTGAGACATTCACAATGTTTTATTGCCTGTTATCTTCTATTATATAGAATGTGTCCCAAATGACACCCTATTCCCTATGGACCCTGGTCAAAGGTAGTGCACTATGTAGGGAATAGGGTGCCATTTGGGGTACTGTTTGTTAATGTCTGTTCATGCAGTGAAAGGTAGACCTGAATGAGCAAGGTAAGTGAGGTGAATTAGCTGGTGTTTTCCCCAGTAGTTAGTTCAGGTACAATAGTTCACTGATGTGTAAGTAAGGGTTGGGTTGATTCAGCCCTTCACACTCATATCCGTTTACGGGTTGAAAATGACAGATTAGGGCTCTGATAAGCACCTAAATCAGAACGCAGTGGCTGTAGAGTAACATGCTATTAATGACGTCAGAGCTCAGTCTCTACTCCTCACAGCTCTGTAGGGGTTATGACTGACAGGCCGGTCAGAGCTCAGTCTCTACTCCTCACAGCTCTGTAGGGGTTATGACTGACAGCCGGTCAGAGCTCAGTCTCTACTCCTCACAGCTCTGTAGGGGTTATGACTGACAGGCCGGTCAGAGCTCAGTCTCTACTCCTCACAGCTCTGTAGGGGTTATGACTGACAGCCGGTCAGAGCTCAGTCTCTACTCCTCACAGCTCTGTAGTGGTTATGACTGACAGCCGGTCAGAGCTCAGTCTCTACTCCTCACAGCTCTGTAGGGGTTATGACTGACAGGCCGGTCAGAGCTCAGTCTCTACTCCTCACAGCTCTGTAGGGGTTATGACTGACAGGCCGGTCAGAGCTCAGTCTCTACTCCTCACAGCTCTGTAGCGGTTATGACTGACAGGCCGGTCAGAGCTCAGTCTCTACTCCTCACAGCTCTGTAGCGGTTATGACTGACAGGCCGGTCAGAGCTCAGTCCCTACTCCTCACAGCTCTGTAGGGGTTATGACTGACAGGCCGGTCAGAGCTCAGTCTCTACTCCTCACAGCTCTGTAGGGGTTTTGACTGACAGCTGTTCTGAACTTAAGCACCTCAAGCGACAGGAAGTTGTCCACCATCCCTCCTGCTGATTGGACATCTTTTAAACATGTTGTTGTTGTCTGAATGCTGTTCATCGACTACAGCTCGGCATTCAACACCATAGTACCCTCCAAGCTCGTCATCAAGCTCGAGACCCTGGGTCTCGACCCCGCCCTGTGCAACTGGGTACTGGACTTCCTGACGGGCCGCCCCCAGGTGGTGAGGGTAGGCAACAACATCTCCTCCCCGCTGATCCTCAACACTGGGGCCCCACAAGGTTGCGTTCTGAGCCCTCTCCTGTACTCCCTGTTCACCCACGACTGCGTGGCCACGCACGCCTCCAACTCAATCATCAAGTTTGCGGACGACACAACAGTGGTAGGCTTGATTACCAACAACGATGAGACGGCCTACAGGGAGGAGGTGAGGGCCCTCGGAGTGTGGTGTCAGGAAAACAACCTCACACTCAACGTCAACAAAACTAAGGAGATGATTGTGGACTTCAGGAAACAGCAGAGGGAACACCCCCCTATCCACATCGATGGAACAGTAGTGGAGAGGGTAGCAAGTTTTAAGTTCCTCGGCATACACATCACAGACAAACTGAATTGGTCCACTCACACAGACAGCATCGTGAAGAAGGCGCAGCAGCGCCTCTTCAACCTCAGGAGGCTGAAGAAATTCGGCTTGTCACCAAAAGCACTCACAAACTTCTACAGATGCACAATCGAGAGCATCCTGGCGGGCTGTATCACCGCCTGGTATGGCAACTGCACCGCCCTCAACCGTAAGGCTCTCCAGAGGGTAGTGAGGTCTGCACAACGCATCACCGGGGGCAAACTACCTGCCCTCCAGGACACCTACACCACCCGATGTCACAGGAAGGCCATAAAGATCATCAAGGACATCAACCACCCGAGCCACTGCCTGTTCACCCCGCTATCATCCAGAAGGCGAGGTCAGTACAGGTGCATCAAAGCTGGGACCGAGAGACTGAAAAACAGCTTCTATCTCAAGGCCATCAGACTGTTAAACAGCCACCACTAACACTGAGTGGCTGCTGCCAACACACTGACACTGACTCAACTCCAGCCACTTTAATAATGGGAATTGATGGGAAATGATGTAAATATATCACTAGCCACTTTAAACAATGCTACCTTATATAAATGTTACTTACCCTACATTATTCATCTCATATGCATACGTATATACTGTACTCTATATCATCGACGGTATCCTTATGTAATACATGTATCACTAGCCACTTTATACTATACTATGCCACTTTGTTTACATACTCATCTCATTTGTACATACTGTACCCGATACCATCTACTGTATCTTGCCTATGCTGCTCTGTACCATCACTCATTCATATATCCTTATGTACATATTCTTTATCCCCTTACACTGTGTACAAGACAGTAGTTTTGGAATTGTTAGTTAGATTACTTGTTATTACTGCATTGTCGGAACTAGAAGCACAAGCATTTCGCTACACTCGCATTAACATCTGCTAACCATGTGTATGTGACAAATAAAATTTGATTTGATTTGATTTGATGAATGAGGGAAGTGCTGTGAATGGAGAGGAGTCGATGTGTTCTGAAAGATGTTGAGGATTATAATAAATACCTCTCTGATGTCATACAAGCAAACCACACACACACCCTTCCAAATGTGGACTTTACATTTCCACATCATAAAACTCATTTACAGTGTCAACATTTAGAATCACTATGTTAGATATACAGTTACCAGCTGACATGTTGTCACACCCTGAGTTGTTCTGAACAGAATGAACTTATGTTTGTCTATTGTGAAGAACATTTCACAGCAGAACACTCTCCTGAATGCTCCCAGGTCTCCTTTCTGTAAGCAAACGAAAGTACCACCTGTTTCTCTGAATTGTCTGGTGAAAGTCTAACGCTTTTAAGATCCTATTTTCTAACTGAGCTAATCATGTTGGTAATAGAACAATCTTTCAAATGATGGCCACCAGACGCAGATTGTGATTTATAATGGGAGGGGTTTTTGGATTGCATAAAACAATAACAGTAGCCTGTGTTCCAAACAAAACAACTACAAGTGTGCTTGTTCTTAGTGTATTGAAATGACTTAGGAACTGTGTACACTTTGGAGAGGTGTGTACTGTAGATACTAGAAGACACCAGTTAGTCTCCTCCCTCAAACCCCCAGTCTGGAGAGGTGTGTACTGTAGACACCAGTTAGTCCTCTCCCTCAAACCCCCAGTCTGGAGAGGTGTGTACTGTAGACACCAGTTAGTCCTCTCCCTCAAACCCCCAGTCTGGAGAGGTGTGTACTGTAGATACTAGAAGACACCAGTTAGTCTCCTCCCTCAAACCCCCAGTCTGGAGAGGTGTGTACTGTAGATACTAGAAGACACCAGTTAGTCTCCTCCCTCAAACCCCCAGTCTGGAGAGGTGTGTACTGTAGACACCAGTTAGTCCTCTCCCTCAAACCCCCAGTCTGGAGAGGTGTGTACTGTAGACACCAGTTAGTCCTCTCCCTCAAACCCCCAGTCTGGAGAGGTGTGTACTGTAGATACTAGAAGACACCAGTTAGTCCCCTCCCTCAAACCCCCAGTCTGGAGAGGTGTGTACTGTAGACACCAGTTAGTCCTCTCCCTCAAACCCCCAGTCTGGAGAGGTGTGTACTGTAGATACTAGAAGACACCAGTTAGTCTCCTCCCTCAAACCCCCAGTCTGGAGAGGTGTGTACTGTAGACACCAGTTAGTCCTCTCCCTCAAACCCCCAGTCTGGAGAGGTGTGTACTGTAGACACCAGTTAGTCCTCTCCCTCAAACCCCCAGTCTGGAGAGGTGTGTACTGTAGATACTAGAAGACACCAGTTAGTCTCCTCCCTCAAACCCCCAGTCTGGAGAGGTGTGTACTGTAGACACCAGTTAGTCCTCTCCCTCAAACCCCCAGTCTGGAGAGGTGTGTACTGTAGACACCAGTTAGTCTCCTCCCTCAAAACCCCAGTCTGGAGAGGTGTGTACTGTAGACACCAGTTAGTCTCCTCCCTCAAACCCACAGTCTGGAGAGGTGTGTACTGTAGATACTAGAAGACACCAGTTAGTCTCCTCCCTCAAACCCCCAGTCTGGAGAGGTGTGTACTGTAGACACCAGTTAGTCCTCTCCCTCAAACCCCCAGTCTGGAGAGGTGTGTACTGTAGACACCAGTTAGTCCCCTCCCTCAAACCCCCAGTCTGGAGAGGTGTGTACTGTAGACACCAGTTAGTCCTCTCCCTCAAACCCCCAGTCTGGAGAGGTGTGTACTGTAGACACCAGTTAGTCTCCTCCCTCAAAACCCCAGTCTGGAGAGGTGTGTACTGTAGACACCAGTTAGTCTCCTCCCTCAAACCCACAGTCTGGAGAGGTGTGTACTGTAGACACCAGTTATTCCTCTCCCTCAAACCCCCAGTCTGGAGAGGTGTGTACTGTAGACACCAGTTAGTCCTCTCCCTCAAACCCCCAGTCTGGAGAGGTGTGTACTGTAGACACCAGTTAGTCCTCTCCCTCAAACCCCCAGTCTGGAGAGGTGTGTACTGTAGACACCAGTTAGTCCACTCCCTCAAACCCCCAGTCTGGAGAGGTGTGTACTGTAGACACCAGTTAGTCCTCTCCCTCAAACCCCCAGTCTGGAGAGGTGTGTACTGTAGACACCAGTTAGTCTCCTCCCTCAAACCCCCAGTCTGGAGAGGTGTGTACTGTAGACACCAGTTAGTCCCCTCCCTCAAACCCCCAGTCTGGAGAGGTGTGTACTGTAGACACCAGTTAGTCCTCTCCCTCAAACCCCCAGTCTGGAGAGGTGTGTACTGTAGACACCAGTTAATCCTCTCCCTCAAACCCCCAGTCTGGAGAGGTGTGTACTGTAGACACCAGTTAGTCCCCTCCCTCAAACCCCCAGTCTGGAGAGGTGTGTACTGTAGACACCAGTTAGTCTCCTCCCTCAAACCCCCAGTCTGGAGAGGTGTGTACTGTAGACACCAGTTAGTCCTCTCCCTCAAACCCCCAGTCTGGAGAGGTGTGTACTGTAGACACCAGTTAATCCTCTCCCTCAAACCCCCAGTCTGGAGAGGTGTGTACTGTAGACACCAGTTAGTCCTCTCCCTCAAACCCCCAGTCTGGAGAGGTGTGTACTGTAGACACCAGTTAGTCTCCTCCCTCAAACCCCCAGTTTGGAGAGGTGTGTACTGTAGACACCAGTTAGTCCTCTCCCTCAAACCCCCAGTCTGGAGAGGTGTGTACTGTAGACACCAGTTAGTCTCCTCCCTCAAACCCCCAGTCTGGAGAGGTGTGTACTGTAGACACCAGTTAGTCTCCTCCCTCAAACCCCCAGTCTGGAGAGGTGTGTACTGTAGATACTAGAAGACACCAGTTAGTCTCCTCCCTCAAACCCCCAGTCTGGAGAGGTGTGTACTGTAGATACCAGTTAGTCCTCTCCCTCAAACCCCCAGTCTGGAGAGGTGTGTACTGTAGACACCAGTTAGTCCTCTCCCTCAAACCCCCAGTCTGGAGAGGTGTGTACTGTAGACACCAGTTAGTCCTCTCCCTCAAACCCCCAGTCTGGAGAGGTGTGTACTGTAGACACCAGTTAGTCTCCTCCCTCAAACCCCCAGTCTGGAGAGGTGTGTACTGTAGACACCAGTTAGTCCTCTCCCTCAAACCCACAGTCTGGAGAGGTGTGTACTGTAGACACCAGTTAGTCTCCTCCCTCAAACCCTGGTCATTGTTTTGTCTTATCTATCACCTACTCCACGGTGAGTTTTGTTGTTGTTGTTGTAGATAATATGTGGAAACACATCAGTGTGAATCATTCACCATTTTAACAGACAGGGGTTTTTTCCCCTCCTGAATGTATCTAACTGAGCTGAAGTCTATCCAGGACTCTGCTGTCTGCTTTCTCTTGATTGGGAAGTGTGCATGTGCTGAGTGCACGTGTGTGTTCCCAGTGTTGGCCCTCTAGGGATGAATAGGAAGGGTGTGTGTGTGCTTATTTTGTAGCCCCTCTCTGTTACACCCTACTGGCTCCCTCTCAGACTGTTACACCCTACTGGCTCCCTCTCAGACTGTTACACCCTACTGGCTCCCTCTCTGACTGTTACACCCTACTGTCTCCCTCTCAGACTGTTACACCCTACTGTCTCCCTCTCAGACTGTTTCACCCTACTGGCTCCATCTCAGTGGAACAGCACAAAACACTGGGCTCTGCACCACCAAGATCCCTGTTACCTATTCTCATCTTACACACAACCACAGTGTTGTTAGGGGATTGGGCTGTATAACACACAACCACAGTGTTGTTAGGGGATTGGGCTGTATAACACACAACCACAGTGTTGTTAGGGGATTGGGCTGTACAACACACAACCACACCAGTGTTGTTAGGGGATTGGGCTGTACAACACACAACCACACCAGTGTTGTTAGGGGATTGGGCTGTATAACACACAACCACACCAGTGTTGTTAGGGGATTGGGCTGTATAACACACAACCACACCAGTGTTGTTAGGGGATTGGGCTGTATAACACACAACCACACCAGTGTTGTTAGGGGATTGGGCTGTACAACACACAACCACACCAGTGTTGTTAGGGGATTGGGCTGTACAACACACAACCACACCAGTGTTGTTAGGGGATTGGGCTGTATAACACACAACCACACCAGTGTTGTTAGGGGATTGGGCTGTACAACACACAACCACAGTGTTGTTAGGGGATTGGGCTGTACAACACACAACCACACCAGTGTTGTTAGGGGATTGGGCTGTATAACACACAACCACAGTGTTGTTAGGGGATTGGGCTGTACAACACACAACCACACCAGTGTTGTTAGGGGATTGGGCTGTATAACACACAACCACACCAGTGTTGTTAGGGGATTGGGCTGTATAACACACAACCACACCAGTGTTGTTAGGGGATTGGGCTGTATAACACACAACCACACCAGTGTTGTTAGGGGATTGGGCTGTACAACACACAACCACACCAGTGTTGTTAGGGGATTGGGCTGTATAACACACAACCACACCAGTGTTGTTAGGGGATTGGGCTGTACAACACACAACCACAGTGTTGTTAGGAGATTGGGCTGTATAACACACAACCACACCAGTGTTGTTAGGGGATTGGGCTGTATAACACACATCAACCACAGTGTTGTTAGGGGATTGGGCTGTGTAACACACAACCACACCAGTGTTGTTAGGGGATTGGGCTGTACAACACACAACCACACCAGTGTTGTTAGGGGATTGGGCTGTACAACACACAACCACACCAGTGTTGTTAGGGGATTGGGCTGTACAACACACAACCACACCAGTGTTGTTAGGGGATTGGGCTGTACAACACACAACCACACCAGTGTTGTTAGGGGATTGGGCTGTACAACACACAACCACACCAGTGTTGTTAGGGGATTGGGCTGTATAACACACAACCACACCAGTGTTGTTAGGGGATTGGGCTGAATAACACACAACCCCACCAGTGTTGTTAGGGGATTGGGCTGTATAACACACAACCACAGTGTTGTTAGGGGATTGGGCTGTACAACACACAACCACACCAGTGTTGTTAGGGGATTGGGCTGTATAACACACAACCACAGTGTTGTTAGGGGATTGGGCTGAATAACACACAACCACACCAGTGTTGTTAGGGGATTGGGCTGAATAACACACAACCACACCAGTGTTGTTAGGGGATTGGGCTGTACAACACACAACCACACCAGTGTTGTTAGGTGATTGGGCTGTACAACACACAACCACACCAGTGTTGTTAGGGGATTGGGCTGTATAACACACAACCACACCAGTGTTGTTAGGGGATTGGGCTGTACAACACACAACCACACCAGTGTTGTTAGGGGATTGGGCTGTATAACACACAACCACACCAGTGTTGTTAGGGGATTGGGCTGTATAACACACAACCACACCAGTGTTGTTAGGGGATTGGGCTGTGTAACACACAACCACACCAGTGTTGTTAGGGGATTGGGCTGTATAACACACAACCACACCAGTGTTGTTAGGGGATTGGGCTGTATAACACACAACCACACCAGTGTTGTTAGGGGATTGGGCTGTACAACACACAACCACACCAGTGTTGTTAGGGGATTGGGCTGTATAACACACAACCACACCAGTGTTGTTAGGGGATTGGGCTGAATAACACACAACCAAAGTGTTGTTAGGGGATTGGGCTGTATAACACACAACCACACCAGTGTTGTTAGGGGATTGAGCTGTACAACACACAACCACACCAGTGTTGTTAGGGGATTGGGCTGTACAACACACAACCACACCAGTGTTGTTAGGGGATTGGGCTGTATAACACACAACCAAAGTGTTGTTAGGGGATTGGGCTGTATAACACACAACCACACCAGTGTTGTTAGGGGATTGGGCTGTATAACACACAACCACACCAGTGTTGTTAGGGGATTGGGCTGTATAACACACAACCACACCAGTGTTGTTAGGGGATTGGGCTGTACAACACACAACCACACCAGTGTTGTTAGGGGATTGGGCTGTACAACACACAACCACACCAGTGTTGTTAGGGGATTGGGCTGAATAACACACAACCAAAGTGTTGTTAGGGGATTGGGCTGTATAACACACAACCAAAGTGTTGTTAGGGGATTGGGCTGAATAGCACACATGGATTCTAAATCTGATCCTCCATTTCTGATTGTAAATAAGGATACATTGGATGAACCCAGACTTCCCTGGATAAATAAAGGTTAAAGGTGCAATATGCAGAAATCGCTCAGCCATTTCCTGGTTGCTAAAATTAGACTAGTTCACCTAATTTCAGTTTATGTGAGAAACAAGAAATGTACACATCTAAACCACTGTGAAATATATTCAAATATATATATTATATATATATATACATTTTTTTTAAACAGTATTTTTATTAGAATTTCACAATTTTAACAAACTTACAAACAGAAATTAAACAAAAAAGATCAGTTTAAACCAAGAGGTTAGGTTCCCCACATGGAACGTACAGTGTAGTTCTGAAATGCATACATCCCCGTCATTCTACGAGAATCCTTGCAGCATAATAGCTGATACCTCAGGTTCTAGGTCATTTAGATAAGGTTCCCATACTTTGTAGAACTGATCTGTTTTAGAATGCAATATACATGTCAGATATTCCAGAAGCACTCAAAAATATATATTATATATTATATTGTATTTTCAACAGTTTGAAGCTGATGTACAAAACCCGAAAGTAAAATACGCAAAAAAAACTACGCTTAAGAATGGGAAGCATAGAAATAGCGGCACCTAGAACAGATCTACCACTTCTTAGACTTGCTTTCAAAGAAAATGACGGATCTATAAATCACATTTCTACGTGAGGTCAAAGTCATTGTTGGGTCCGGCTGGTTGTCATTGTTGTCGTGATGTCATTATAGTCAGGAGGGCCGTAAATCAAATCAATGGAATGTGTCCGTCACAGAATGTGTCCCTACTGTATGTCTCTCTGAGGCATCTTGTCAGAACTAGTGGATTACAGGGATAACGGTGCCGTTCTGGAAGCAGGCCCAGCCCTGTCAGCCTTGGTAGACTAGAGGAATCTGGTCAGAACTAGTGGATTACAGGGGATAACGGTGCCGTTCTGGAAGCAGGCCCAGCCCTGTCAGCCTTGGTAGACTAGAGGAATCTGGTCAGAACTAGTGGATTACAGGGATAACGGTGCCGTTCTGGAAGCAGGCCCAGCCCTGTCAGCCTTGGTAGACTAGAGGAATCTGGTCAGAACTAGTGGATTACAGGGATAATGGTGCCGTTCTGGAAGCAGGCCCAGCCTTGTCAGCCTTGGTAGACTAGAGGAATCTGGTCAGAACTAGTGGATTACAGGGATAACGGTGCCGTTCTGGAAGCAGGCCCAGCCCTGTCAGCCTTGGTAGACTAGAGGAATCTGGTCAGAACTAGTGGATTACAGGGATAACGGTGCCATTCTGGAAGCAGGCCCAGCCCTGTCAGCCTTGGTAGACTAGAGGAATCTGGTCAGAACTAGTGGATTACAGGGATAATGGTGCCGTTCTGGAAGCAGGCCCAGCCCTGTCAGCCTTGGTAGACTAGAGGAATCTGGTCAGAACTAGTGGATTACAGGGATAATGGTGCCGTTCTGGAAGCAGGCCCAGCCTTGTCAGCCTTGGTAGACTAGAGGAATCTGGTCAGAACAAGTGGATTACAGGGGAAACGCTGCCGTTCTGGAAGCAGGCCCAGCCCTGTCAGCCTTGGTAGACTAGAGGAATCTGGTCAGAACTAGTGGATTACAGGGGAAACAGTGCTGTTCTGGAAGCAGGCCCAGCCCTGTCAGCCTTGGTAGACTAGAGGAATCTGGTCAGAACTAGTGGATTACAGGGGAAACGCTGCCGTTCTGGAAGCAGGCCCAGCCCTGTCAGCCTTGGTAGACTAGAGGAATCTGGTCAGAACTAGTGGATTACAGGGGAAACGGTGCCGTTCTGGAAGCAGGCCCAGCCCTGTCAGCCTTGGTAGACTAGAGGAATCTGGTCAGAACTAGTGGATTACAGGGGAAACGCTGCCGTTCTGGAAGCAGGCCCAGCCCTGTCAGCCTTGGTAGACAAGAGGAATCTGGTCAGAACTAGTGGATTACAGGGGAAACGGTGCCGTTCTGGAAGCAGGCCCAGCCCTGTCCGCCTTGGTAGACTAGAGGAATCTGGTCAGAACTAGTGGATTACAGGGATAACGGTGCCGTTCAGGAAGCAGGCCCAGCCCTGTCAGCCTTGGTAGACTAGAGGAATCTGGTCAGAACTAGTGGATTACAGGGATAACGGTGCCGTTCTGGAAGCAGGCCCAGCCCTGTCCGCCTTGGTAGACTAGAGGAATCTGGTCAGAACTAGTGGATTACAGGGATAACGGTGCCGTTCTGGAAGCAGGCCCAGCCCTGTCAGCCTTGGTAGACTAGAGGAATCTGGTCAGAACTAGTGGATTACAGGGATAACGGTGCCGTTCTGGAAGCAGGCCCAGCCCTGTCAGCCTTGGTAGACTAGAGGAATCTGGTCAGAACTAGTGGATTACAGGGGAAACAGTGCCGTTCTGGAAGCAGGCCCAGCCCTGTCAGCCTTGGTAGACTAGAGGAAATAGTTTCACCTGTAGCCTCGTGAGGTGATCAGGGCCCACAGATAGTTATGGACGGAGGGCTCTTTACGTGAAGGATTCAAACTGCAGTAATATCTAGTGTTTTTGCAGTGTATATTGTGGTTTGAGACCCCGGTGTGTACTGTTTAAATACTGCATGTCCTTAAATAGTAAGGGAAGATGGTCCTCAGTCTGTAAAACCTTCTCTACGCAGGTTGAGGTTGGGGTTTGAGGTTTAGAATGAATGTCTGTGAACTTCATTTCCACTTTATAATGAATTTAGCCAGCAGCCATTTTCCTGTGTTTACCAAAGGAAACAGAATCCCTTCCTATCTGGCTGCTGACTGAAGACTGAGGGAGGACCTATAGAATACCATGGTCAGGAAACATGTACGGGGTTGACGACATGAAAGCTAATCAGATCAAGCTGATCTGTGTTGTTGTTGATGTTTGGCAGTGAGATGTAGAATGTTATGGGTTAAAGCTACTGTTTAGTGGAAGGTTTGGTAGGCGTGGCTGGCTAGGGACTGGGTTAGTCAGGGCTGGCTAGGGCCTGGGTTAGTTAAGGCTGGCTAGAGGCCGGGGTTAGTTAAGGCTGGCTAGAGGCCTGGGTTAGTCAGGGCTGGCTAGAGGCCTGGGTTAGTCAGGGCTGGCTAGAGGCCTGGGTTAGTCAGGGCTGGCTAGGGCCTGGGTTAGTCAGGGCTGGCTAGGGCCTGGGTTAGTCAGGGCTGGCTGGGTTAGTCAGGGCTGGCTAGAGGCCTGGGTTAGTCAGGGCTGGCTAGAGGCCTGGGTTAGTCAGGGCTGGCTAGGCCCTGGGTTAGTCAGGGCTGGCTAGGGCCTGGGTTAGTCAGGACTGGGTAGGGCCTGGGTTAGTCAGGGCTGGGTTAGGCCTGGGTTAGTCAGGGCTGGCTAGGGCCTGGATTAGTCAGGGCTGGCTAGAGCTAATCCTCTCTCTCTCTCTCTCTCGTTCTCCATCTCTCTCTCTTTTATCCCCATCATCAGTCTGTCCTGGCACTTCTTTACTAGGGTAGCATGCTGCTAAAGCTAATCCTCTGTACCTTAGTGATGGAGCTTGGTACTGAAAGATGGACCAGTATAATCCTTATCTCTATGCCCGGAAACAACCAGGAATCCAAGATGGACCTCAGGCAGCACTGGAACCAAAATCAATGTCTCTGTTGGCAGTGCCCATCAAAAGCCCAGATATGTTTCTTTCTCAGGAGGTGTATGCTTCATCTCAAACCAAGATCATTTAATGTATTCTAATCCCCCTGCTGGCTCACAGGAGGACTGAATTAGGGGAGACATACTTTTAGGGTGTCTCCCAAATGACATCCTATTCCCTATGATCATAGAGTGCCATTTTGGGATTTACATTAAATGTTAATTATAAATAGCTGTCTGAAGTCTCTCAGTGCCAGTCATGTAAACATACCACCCAATCAGATTAGCCTTCAAAGCTCTGTCAGTGATCTGATTGGACCAGACATCAAAGTCATCAGCTGTTCACGAAACATTACTGTTTGTCAATGTCTTTTGTTCTGTTTTCATGTTCCTATGGAGACCAGTAGATGTTCTGTTTTCATGTTCCTATGGAGACCAGTAGATGTTCTGTTTTCATGTTCCTATGGAGACCAGTAGATGTTCTGTTTTCATGTTCCTATGGAGACCAGTAGATGTTCTGTCTTCATGTTCCTATGGAGACCAGTAGATGTTCTGTTTTCATGTTCCTATGGAGACCAGTAGATGTTCTGTTTTCATGTTCCTATGGAGACCAGTAGATGTTCTGTTTTCATGTTCCTATGGAGACCAGTAGATGTTCTGTCTTCATGTTCCTATGGAGACCAGTGGATGTTCTGTTTTCATGTTCCTTTGGAGAGCTGGGTCTGGTTATGTGACTGGGGTTGGGGTACAGGGCTGTGGGTTGGAACTGGGTCATCAGCTGTTCACGAAACATTACTGTTTGTCAATGTCTTTTGTTCTGTTTTCATGTTCCTATGGAGACCAGTAGATGTTCTGTTTTCATGTTCCTATGGAGACCAGTAGATGTTCTGTTTTCATGTTCCTATGGAGACCAGTAGATGTTCTGTTTTCATGTTCCTATGGAGACCAGTAGATGTTCTGTCTTCATGTTCCTATGGAGACCAGTAGATGTTCTGTTTTCATGTTCCTATGGAGACCAGTAGATGTTCTGTTTTCATGTTCCTATGGAGACCAGTAGATGTTCTGTTTTCATGTTCCTATGGAGACCAGTAGATGTTCTGTCTTCATGTTCCTATGGAGACCAGTGGATGTTCTGTTTTCATGTTCCTTTGGAGAGCTGGGTCTGGTTATGTGACTGGGGTTGGGGTACAGGGCTGTGGGTTGGAACTGGGTCTGGTTATGTGACTGGGATTGGTGTACAGGGCTGTGGGTTGGAGCTGGGTCTGGTTATGTGACTGGGGTTGGTGTACAGGGCTGTGGGTTGGAGCTGGGTCTGGTTATGTGACTGGTGTTGGGGTACAGGGCTGTGGGTTGGAGCTGGGTCTGGTTATGTGACTGGGGTTGGGGTACAGGGCTGTGGGTTGGAGCTGGGTCTGGTTATGTGACTGGGGTTGGGGTACAGGGCTGTGGGTTGGAACTGGGTCTGGTTATGTGACTGGGGTTGGGGTACAGGGCTGTGGGTTGGAGCTGGGTCTGGTTATGTGACTGGGGTTGGGGTACAGGGCTGTGGGTTGGAGCTGGGTCTGGTTATGTGACTGGGGTTGGGGTACAGGGCTGTGGGTTGGAGCTGGGTCTGGTTATGCGACTGGGGTTGGGGTACAGGACTGTGGGTTGGAACTGGGTCTGGTTATGTGACTGGGGTTGGGGTACAGGACTGTGGGTTGGAACTGGGTCTGGTTATGTGACTGGAGTTGGGGTACAGGGCTGTGGGTTGGAACTGGGTCTGGTTATGTGACTGGGGTTGGGGTACAGGGCTGTGGGTTGGAGCTGGGTCTGGTTATGTGACTGGGGTTGGGGTACAGGACTGTGGGTTGGAGCTGGGTCTGGTTATGTGACTGGGGTTGGGGTACAGGGCTGTGGGTTGGAGCTGGGTCTGGTTATGTGACTGGGGTTGGGGTACAGGGCTGTGGGTTGGAGCTGGGTCTGCTTATGTGACTGGGGTTGGGGTACAGGACTGTGGGTTGGAGCTGGGTCTGGTTATGTGACTGGGGTTGGGGTACAGGGCTGTGGGGTGGAGGTGGGTCTGGTTATGTGACTGGGGTTGGGGTACAGGGCTGTGGGTTGGAGCTGGGTCTGGTTATGTGACTGGGGTTGGGGTACAGGGCTGTGGGTTGGAACTGGGTCTGGTTATGTGACTGGGGTTGGGGTACAGGACTGTGGGTTGAAGCTGGGTCTGGTTATGTGACTGGGGTTGGGGTACAGGGCTGTGGGGTGGAGGTGGGTCTGGTTATGTGACTGGGGTTGGGGTACAGGGCTGTGGGTTGGAGCTGGGTCTGGTTATGTGACTGGGGTTGGGGTACAGGGCTGTGGGTTGGAACTGGGTCTGGTTATGTGACTGGGGTTGGGGTACAGGGCTGTGGGTTGGAGCTGGGTCTGGTTATGTGACTGGGGTTGGGGTACAGGGCTGTGGGTTGGAGCTGGGTCGGGTTGTGTGACTGGGTTTGGGGTACAGGGCTGTGGGTTGGAGCTGGGTCTGGTTATGTTACTGGGGTTGGGGTACAGGCCTGTGGGCAGAGCTGGGTCTGGTTATGTGACTGGGGTTGGGGTACAGGGCTGTGGGTTGGAGCTGGGTCTGGTTATGTGACTGGGGTTGGGATACAGGACTGTGGGTTGGAGCTGGGTCTGGTTATGTGACTGGGGTTGGGGTACAGGGCTGTGGGTTGGGTCTGGTTATGTGACTGGGGTTGGGGTACAGGGCTGTGGGTTGGAGCTGGGTCTGGTTATGTGACTGGGGTTGGGGTACAGGGCTGTGGGTTGGAGCTGGGTCTGGTTATGTGACTGGGGTTGGGGTACAGGGCTGTGGGTTGGAGCTGGGTCTGGTTATGTGACTGGGGTTGGGGTACAGGGCTGTGGGTTGGAACTGGGTCTGGTTATGTGACTGGGGTTGGGGTACAGGGCTGTGGGTTGGAGCTGGGTCTGGTTATGTGACTGGGGTTGGGGTACAGGGCTGTGGGTTGGAGCTGGGTCTGGTTATGTGACTGGGGTTGGGGTACAGGGCTGTGGGTTGGAGCTGGGTCTGGTTATGCGACTGGGGTTGGGGTACAGGACTGTGGGTTGGAACTGGGTCTGGTTATGTGACTGGGGTTGGGGTACAGGACTGTGGGTTGGAACTGGGTCTGGTTATGTGACTGGAGTTGGGGTACAGGGCTGTGGGTTGGAACTGGGTCTGGTTATGTGACTGGGGTTGGGGTACAGGGCTGTGGGTTGGAGCTGGGTCTGGTTATGTGACTGGGGTTGGGGTACAGGACTGTGGGTTGGAGCTGGGTCTGGTTATGTGACTGGGGTTGGGGTACAGGGCTGTGGGTTGGAGCTGGGTCTGGTTATGTGACTGGGGTTGGGGTACAGGGCTGTGGGTTGGAGCTGGGTCTGCTTATGTGACTGGGGTTGGGGTACAGGACTGTGGGTTGGAGCTGGGTCTGGTTATGTGACTGGGGTTGGGGTACAGGGCTGTGGGGTGGAGGTGGGTCTGGTTATGTGACTGGGGTTGGGGTACAGGGCTGTGGGTTGGAGCTGGGTCTGGTTATGTGACTGGGGTTGGGGTACAGGGCTGTGGGTTGGAACTGGGTCTGGTTATGTGACTGGGGTTGGGGTACAGGACTGTGGGTTGAAGCTGGGTCTGGTTATGTGACTGGGGTTGGGGTACAGGGCTGTGGGGTGGAGGTGGGTCTGGTTATGTGACTGGGGTTGGGGTACAGGGCTGTGGGTTGGAGCTGGGTCTGGTTATGTGACTGGGGTTGGGGTACAGGGCTGTGGGTTGGAACTGGGTCTGGTTATGTGACTGGGGTTGGGGTACAGGGCTGTGGGTTGGAGCTGGGTCTGGTTATGTGACTGGGGTTGGGGTACAGGGCTGTGGGTTGGAGCTGGGTCGGGTTGTGTGACTGGGTTTGGGGTACAGGGCTGTGGGTTGGAGCTGGGTCTGGTTATGTTACTGGGGTTGGGGTACAGGCCTGTGGGCAGAGCTGGGTCTGGTTATGTGACTGGGGTTGGGGTACAGGGCTGTGGGTTGGAGCTGGGTCTGGTTATGTGACTGGGGTTGGGATACAGGACTGTGGGTTGGAGCTGGGTCTGGTTATGTGACTGGGGTTGGGGTACAGGGCTGTGGGTTGGGTCTGGTTATGTGACTGGGGTTGGGGTACAGGGCTGTGGGTTGGAGCTGGGTCTGGTTATGTGACTGGGGTTGGGGTACAGGGCTGTGGGTTGGAGCTGGGTCTGGTTATGTGACTGGGGTTGGGGTACAGGGCTGTGGGTTGGAACTGGGTCTGGTTATGTGACTGGGGTTGGGGTACAGGGCTGTGGGTTGGAGCTGGGTCTGGTTATGTGACTGGTGTTGGGGTACAGGGCTGTGGGTTGGAGCTGGGTCTGGTTATGTGACTGGGGTTGGGGTACAGGGCTGTGGGTTGGAACTGGGTCTGGTTATGTGACTGGGGTTGGGGTACAGGGCTGTGGGTTGGAGCTGGGTCTGGTTATGTGACTGGGGTTGGAGTACAGGGCTGAGGGTTGGAGCTGGGTCTGGTTATGTGACTGGGGTTGGGGTACAGGGCTGTGGGTTGGAGCTGGGTCTGGTTATGTGACTGGGGTTGGGGTACAGGGCTGTGGGTTGGAGCTGGGTCTGGTTATGTGACTGGGGTTGGGGTACAGGGCTGTGGGTTGGAACTGGGTCTGGTTATGTGACTGGGGTTGGGGTACAGGGCTGTGGGTTGGAGCTGGGTCTGGTTATGTGACTGGGGTTGGGGTACAGGGCTGTGGGTTGGAGCTGGGTCTGGTTATGTGACTGGGGTTGGGGTACAAGGCTGTGGGTTGGAGCTGGGTCTGGTTATGTGACTGGGGTTGGGGTACAGGGCTGTGGGTTGGAACTGGGTCTGGTTATGTGACTGGGGTTGGGGTACAGGGCTGTGGGTTGGAGCTGGGTCTGGTTATGTGACTGGGGTTGGGGTACAGGGCTGTGGGTTGGAACTGGGTCTGGTTATGTGACTGGGGTTGGGGTACAGGGCTGTGGGTTGGAGCTGGGTCTGGTTATGTGACTGGGGTTGGGGTACAGGGCTGTGGGTTGGAGCTGGGTCTGGTTATGTGACTGGGGTTGGGGTACAAGGCTGTGGGTTGGAGCTGGGTCTGGTTATGTGACTGGGGTTGGGGTACAGGGCTGTGGGTTGGAACTGGGTCTGGTTATGTGACTGGGGTTGGGGTACAGGGCTGTGGGTTGGAGCTGGGTCTGGTTATGTGACTGGGGTTGGGGTACAGGGCTGTGGGTTGGAGCTGGGTCTGGTTATGTGACTGGGGTTGGGGTACAGGGCTGTGGGTTGGAGCTGGGTCTGGTTATGTGACTGGGGTTGGGGTACAGGGCTGTGGGTTGGAGCTGGGTCTGGTTATGCGACTGGGGTTGGGGTACAGGGCTGTGGGTTGGAGCTGGGTCTGGTTATGCGACTGGGGTTGGGGTACAGGGCTGTGGGTTGGAGCTGGGTCTGGTTATGTGACTGGGGTTGGGGTACAGGGCTGTGGGTTGGAGCTGGGTCTGGTTATGTGACTGGGGTTGGGGTACAGGGCTGTGGGTTGGAGCTGGGTCTGGTTATGTGACTGGGTCTGGTTATGTGACTGGGTCTGGTTATGTGACTGGGGTTGGGGTACAGGGCTGTGGGTTGGAGCTGGGTCTGGTTATGTGACTGGGGTTGGGGTACAGGGCTGTGGGTTGGAGCTGGGCCTGGTTATGTGACTGGGTCTGGTTATGTGACTGGGTCTGGTTATGTGACTGGGTCTGGTTATGTGACTGGGTCTGGTTATGTGACTGGGTCTGGTTATGTGACTGGGTCTGATTATGTGACTGAGGTTGGGGAATATGGCTGAGGCCAGGTCAGCAGGTTAATAGAGATGGGACTGGATCTGATACTGGGTAGGATTAGGATACTCCGGGTCTCTGATCGCTGGGGGTTCTGACTGGCTGGTCTGTCAATGGAAATGACAACACATAGAGAGACTGTGTCTGTTGGGTGGGAGTGAGGCTGCGAGAGAGGCTGGGGAGAGAGTCTGGGAGAGGCTGGGAGAGAGAGAGGCTTGGGAGAGAGTCTGGGAGAGGCTGGGAGAGAGAGAGACTGGGGAGAGAGTCTGGGAGAGGCTGGGAGAGAGAGAGGCTGGGAAACAGAGATGCTCGGGAGAGAGTCTGGGAGAGTCTGGGAGACAGAGAGGCTGGGGAGAGAGTCTGGGAAAGGCTGGGAGAGAGAGGCTGGGGAGAGAGTCTGGGAAAGGCTGGGAGAGAGCCTGTGAGAGGCTGGTAGAGAGAGCCTGGGAGAGGCTAGTAGAGAGAGATGCTAGGAGAGAGGCTGGTAGAGAGAGAGCCTAGTAGAGAGAAGCTGGTAGAGAGAGGGTCTGGTAGAGAGAGAGGCTGGGAGAGAGACTAAGAGAAGTTTGGTTACGGCTGGTAGAGAGAGGCAGTAAGAGAGACTGGGAGAGAGACAGAGAGAGCCTGAGAGAAGCTTGGTTATGGCTGGTAGAGAGAGGCTGGAAGAGAGGCTGGAAGAGAGATTGGGAGAGAGCCTGAGAGAAGCTTGGTTATGGCTGGTAGAGAGAGGCTGGAAGAGAGACTGAGAGAGAGCCTGAGATAAGCTTGGTTATGGCTGGTAGAGAGAGGCTGGAAGAGAGGCTGGAAGAGAGGTTGGGAGAGAGATTGGGAGAAGCTTGGTTACGGCTGGTAGAGAGAGGCAGGAAGAGAGAGGCTGGGAGAGAGGTTGGGAGAGACCATGAGAGAAGCTTGGTTACGGCTGGTAGAGAGAGGCTGGGAGAGAGGTTGGGAGAGACCCTGAGAGAAGCTTGGTTACGGCTGGTAGAGAGAGGCTGGTAGAGAGAGACTGAGAGAGACCCTGAGAGAAGCTTGGTTATGGCTGGTAGAGCAGTGGGCTGTAGCCGGCGAGGGCTGATCTCTGTAGCGTGACCTCTTGGAGTAACCCCATTGTTAACCTGCAGTTAGCGGATCAGGAGAGAGGCTGTCTGCCTCCCTCTACCACAATGCCAGCCTGGTGGGGTGTGGTCTATCATACAGTGTGGAGGGTTGTCATGACCAGATGCTTTAGCCAGGGATAATGAACCTAGGGACCCGGTCTGTGAGGAGAGACAGACAGACTGGGTCTGTGAGGAGAGAGAGACAGACTGGGTCTGTGAGGAGAGAGAGACAGACTGGGTCTGTGAGGAGAGAGAGACAGACTGGGTCTGCTGCTCCGTGTTCACCACAGTGGTCTATGAGGAGAGAGAGACAGACTGGGTCTGTGAGGAGAGAGAGACAGACTGGGTCTGTGAGGAGAGAGAGACAGACTGGGTCTGCTACTCCGTGTTCACCACAGTGGTCTGTGAGGAGAGAGAGACAGACTGGGTCTGTGAGGAGAGAGAGACAGACTGGGTCTGTGAGGAGAGAGAGACAGACTGGGTCTGTGAGGAGAGAGAGACAGACTGGGTCTGCTGCTCCGTGTTCACCACAGTGGTCTGTGAGGAGAGAGAGACAGACTGGGTCTGCTGCTCCGTGTTCACCACAGTGGTCTGTGAGGAGAGAGAGACAGACTGGGTCTGCTGCTCCGTGTTCACCACGGTGATCTGCAGTATGGTACTGGAGTCTGAGTGTTGATCATCATGGGTATGCAGCAGTAAGAGGCTGCAGCATTAGGAGGCTGCAGCAGTAGGACGCTGCAGCAGTAGGAAGCTGCAGCAGTAGGAGGCTACAGCAGTAGACCCAGACATCAGGTGCACTGTCAGCATGTTCTAGCCTGGAGTGAATCCACGTGAAGTGAAGCCAATTTGCTCCATCAGACCCCTCCAACCACACCTACATGAACTGTATGGAGAGACGGGCTGAGTCCCAAATGAGTCCCTTGTTCCCTATGTAGTGCACCATTTTTTCCCCAGGGCCTCTGGTCCAAAGTAGTGCACTATATAGGGAATAGGGTGCCATTTCAACCCCATGCAGCCCTAAGGCTCTACTTCTGAACAGAACAAAATGGATTGCAACCTGTCTGCCAATATTGTCTGACGTGTTTGGATAGAGGTGGTGTTGGACCGGGGAGCAGAACCTTTTTGGTTTATGGTGCAGTGTCTGTCTTATCTGGCATAACTGAAGAGAGACTGATTTAAGAGACAGATTTTCATATTTATAAACTTATTTATTTTATTTATTTATTTTATATATAGGGAGTTTATTTATTTATTTACCCCTTTTTCTCCCCAATGTCCTGGTTTCTAATTGGTAGTTACAGTCTTGTCTCATCACTGCAACTCCCCTACGGACTCGGGAGAGGCGAAGGCAGAGAGCCGTGCGTCCTCCGATACACAACCCAACCAAGCCGCACTGCTTCTTGACACAATGCCCACTTAACCCGGAAGCCAGACGCACCAATGTGTCAGAGGAAACACCGTACAGAGTAGAAAATACAACAACAAAATAAGAAAAAACCCTGGAATGAGTAGGTGTGTCCAACTGTTGACTGGTGCTGTATATATTTGACTGGTACTGTGTATATTTGACTGGTACTGTATATATTTGACTGGTGCTGTATATATTTGACTGGTACTGTATATACTGTATATATTTGACTGGTACTGTGTATATTTGACTGGTACTGTATATATTTGACTGGTGCTGTATATATTTGACTGGTACTGTATATACTGTATATATTTGACTGGTACTATATATATTTGACTGGTACTGTATATATTTGACTGGTACTATATATATATTTGACTGGTACTGTATATATTTGACTGGTGCTGTATATATTTGACTGGTACTGTATATACTGTATATATTTGACTGGTACTATATATATTTGACTGGTACTGTATATATTTGACTGGTACTGTATATATTTGACTGGTACTGTATATATTTGACTGGTACTGTATATATTTGACTGGTACTGTATATATTTGACTGGTACTGTATATATTTGACTGGTACTGTATATATTTGACTGGTACTATATATATTTGACTGGTACTGTATATATTTGACTGGTACTGTATATACTGTATATATTTGACTGGTGCTGTATATATTTGACTGGTACTGTATATACTGTATATATTTGACTGGTACTGTATATATTTGACTGGTACTATATATATTTGACTGGTGCTGTATATATTTGACTGGTACTGTATATATTTGACTGGTACTGTATATATTTGACTGGTACTGTATATATTTGACTGGTACTGTATATATTTGACTGGTGCTGTATATATTTGACTGGTACTATATATATTTGACTGGTACTGTATATATTTGACTGGTACTGTATATATTTGACTGGTACTGTATATATTTGACTGGTACTGTATATATTTGACTGGTACTGTATATATTTGACTGGTACTGTATATATTTGACTGGTACTGTATATACTGTATATATTTGACTGGTACTGTATATATTTGACTGGTACTGTATATATTTGACTGGTACTGTATATACTGTATATATTTGACTGGTGCTGTATATATTTGACTGGTACTGTATATATTTGACTGGTACTGTATATATTTGACTGGTACTGTATATATTTGACTGGTACTGTATATATTTGACTGGTACTGTATATATTTGACTGGTACTGTATATATTTGACTGGTACTGTATATATTTGACTGGTACTGTATATATTTGACTGGTACTGTATATATTTGACTGGTACTGTATATACTGTATATATTTGACTGGTGCTGTATATATTTGACTGGTACTGTATATATTTGACTGGTACTGTATATATTTGACTGGTACTGTATATATTTGACTGGTACTGTATATATTTGACTGGTACTGTATATATTTGACTGGTACTGTATATATTTGACTGGTACTGTATATACTGTATATATTTGACTGGTACTGTATATATTTGACTGGTACTGTATATATTTGACTGGTACTGTATATACTGTATATATTTGACTGGTGCTGTATATATTTGACTGGTACTGTATATATTTGACTGGTACTGTATATACTGTATATATTTGACTGGTACTGTATATACTGTATATATTTGACTGGTACTGTATATACTGTATATATTTGACTGGTACTGTATATATTTGACTGGTACTGTATATACTGTATATTTGACTGGTACTGTATATATTTGACTGGTACTGTATATATTTGACTGGTACTGTATATACTGTATATATTTGACTGGTACTGTATATATTTGACTGGTACTGTATATACTGTATATATTTGACTGGTACTGTATATATTTGACTGGTACTGTATATATTTGACTGGTACTGTATATATTTGACTGGTGCTGTATATATTTGACTGGTGCTGTATATATTTGACTGGTACTGTATATACTGTATATATTTGACTGGTGCTGTATATATTTGACTGGTACTGTATATACTGTATATATTTGACTGGTACTGTATATATTTGACTGGTACTGTATATATTTGACTGGTGCTGTATATATTTGACTGGTACTGTATATATTTGACTGGTGCTGTATATATTTGACTGGTACTGTATATACTGTATATATTTGACTGGTGCTGTATATATTTGACTGGTACTGTATATACTGTATATTTGACTGGTACTGTATATATTTGACTGGTACTGTATATATTTGACTGGTACTGTATATACTGTATATATTTGACTGGTACTGTATATATTTGACTGGTACTGTATATATTTGACTGGTACTGTATATACTGTATATATTTGACTGGTACTGTATATATTTGACTGGTACTATATATATTTGACTGGTACTGTATATATTTGACTGCTACTATATATATTTGACTGGTACTGTATATATTTGACTGGTACTGTATATATTTGACTGGTGCTGTATATATTGTGTATATTTGACTGGTGCTGTATATATTTGACTGGTACTGTATATATTTGACTGGTGCTGTATATATTTGACTGGTGCTGTATATATTTGACTGGTACTGTATATATTTGACTGGTACTGTATATATTTGACTGGTACTGTATATACTGTATATATTTGACTGGTGCTGTATATATTTGACTGGTGCTGTATATATTTGACTGGTGCTGTATATATTTGACTGGTACTGTATATATTTGACTGGTACTGTATATATTTTACTGGTGCTGTATATACTGTATATATTTGACTGGTACTGTATATATTTGACTGGTACTGTATAAATTTGACTGGTACTGTATATACTATATATATTTGACTGGTACTATATATATTTGACTGGTACTGTATATATTTGACTGGTACTATATATATTTGACTGGTACTATATATATTTGACTGGTACTGTATATATTTGACTGGTACTGTATATATTTGACTGGTGCTGTATATACTGTATATACTGTATATAGTACCAGTCAACAGTTGGACACACCTACTCATTCAAGGGTTTAATATATATGTACACTGTAGGCTCCTGTATAGTGCTGAGGTATTACATCATGATGCACCCTATTCCCTACATAGAGCACTGCTTTGGGGACCTGGTTAAATGTAGTGCACTATGTAGGGAATAGGGTGGAATTTGGGACACTGCACATGTTTGATGATTTAAAGATTAGGATGACGTCTGGAAATTCTGCTTGTCTGTCTGGCGTCTGGCGTTGCCAGGTATGTGATGAAGTAGATTCTGGTGTTGTTGGGTGAGAGAGTGGCTGGGAGAGGCTGGTAGCGAGAGAGAGGTTGGAAGAGAGCCTGGGAGAAACGCTGGGAGAGAGCCATGTGATAAAGCAGAATCTCGGTTTGCCAGGTATGTGATAAAGGAGAATCTAGCGTTGCCAGGTATGTGATAAAGTAGAAAATGACTTTGCCAGGTATGTGATGAAGCAGAATCTCGGGTTGCCAGGTGTGTGATAATGCAGAAATCTCGGGTTGCCAGGTGTGTGATAAAGCAGAAATCTCGGGTTGCCTGGTGTGTGATAATGCAGAATCTCGGGTTGCCAGGTGTGCGATGATGCAGAATCTCGGGTTGCCAGGTGTGTGATAATGCAGATTCTCGGGTTGCCAGGTGTGTGATAATGCAGAATATCGGGCTGCCAGGTATGTGATAATGCAGACCCGGGTTGCCAAATGTGTGT
>NC_048566.1:3747500-3862500 GCF_013265735.2 Oncorhynchus mykiss | reverse complement strand
TAGTCCACTATATAGGGAATAGGGTTCCATTTGGAACACAGTAGTCCACTATACAGGGAATAGGGTTCCATTTGGAACACAGTAGTCCACTATACAGGGAATAGGGTTCCATTTCAACACAGTAGTCCACTATATAGGGAATAGGGTTCCATTTGGAACACAGTAGTCCACTATATAGGGAATAGGGTTCCATTTCAACGCAGTAGTCCACTATATAGGGAATAGGGTTCCATTTCAACACAGTAGTCCACTATACAGGGAATAGGGTTCCATTTGGAACACAGTAGTCCACTATATAGGGAATAGGGTTCCATTTCAACACAGTAGTCCACTATACAGGGAATAGGGTTCCATTTCAACACAGTAGTCCACTATATAGGGAATAGGGTTCCATTTGGAACACAGTAGTCCACTATACAGGGAATAGGGTTCCATTTGGAACACAGTAGTCCACTATATAGGGAATAGGGTTCCATTTCAACACAGTAGTCCACTATAATAGGGAATAGGGTTCCATTTGGAACACAGTAGTCCACCATATAGGGAATAGGGTTCCATTTGGAACACATGGTGATGTGTTGTAATGGCCTGGTTTGGTTTAGAAACATAGATTTGTTTGTAAGGATTCTTCCTGAGAGTTAGAGAATAATCTGGTATTTTTCCTATTTTTAAAGAATTGTACACAAAACCATGAGTAATTGGTGCTCTTTAAAAGAGAGAGAGAGAAAGAGAGGAGAGAGAGAGAGCGAGAGAGAGCGATGAGGTGAGGCCACAGCACACAGAGGTTGTCTCTCTGAATCTAGTCAGGTCAGGGGGAGAGGAGACCCAGCAAGATGAGTCCATTCCTCTATCTGTCTCTCTCTTCTCTCACTTTGGCTCTCTCATTCTCTCTCTTCCCCCATTCTCTTTCCCCTGTTCTCAGGCCCTGTGGGGTCACTCTAAATGTCCCTCAGCCAAAACAAATATCCGTCACTGTCCTCTTCTGCTGGAAGGAGGCCATCTTGCCCAGGCCTTGTTTTTAAACATGACACAGTGGGAAACTTTTCCTTCTGACTCCGCTGGTGACTGGTGTGTTCCCCCATATCTTCCTCCTTTTCCTCCCTGGGGGTTTCCCCCCTTTCTTCCCTGTTTCTGTTCTGTTCTATCAGACAAACTCAGCTGAATGTCAAGTCAGGAATGTGCTTGTCTGTTAGTGTTTTTCTTCTCAACCTGTCACACGTGTTCAGAAAGGTATTTTCATCATGATCACCTTTTGGTACTTGTTGCTGCCTTGTAGTTGATGTGTGATGTTCTACAGCTGCCATGTAGTTGCTGTGTGATGTTCTACAGCTGCCTTGTAGTTGATGTGTGATGTTCTACAGCTGCCTTGTAGTTGCTGTGTGATGTTCTGCTGCTGCCTTGTAGTTGCTGTGTGATGTTCTACAGCTGCCTTGTAGTTGCTGTGTGATGTTCTACAGCTGCCTTGTTGTTACTGTGTGATGTTCTACAGCTGCCTTGTAGTTGCTGTGTGATGTTCTACAGCTGCCTTGTTGTTACTGTGTGATGTTCTACAGCTGCCTTGTAGTTGATGTGTGATGATCTACAGCTGCCTTGTTGTTACTGTGTGATGTTCTACAGCTGCCTTGTTGTTACTGTGTGATGTTCTACAGCTGCCTTGTAGTTGATGTGTGATGATCTACAGCTGCCTTGTTGTTACTGTGTGATGTTCTACAGCTGCCTTGTAGTTGATGTGTGATGTTCTACAGCTGCCTTGTAGTTGCTGTGTGATGTTCTACAGCTGCCTTGTAGTTGCCGTGTGATGTTCTACAGCTGCCTTGGAGTTGCTGTGTGATGTTCTACAGCTGCCTTGTAGTTGCTGTTTGATGTTCTACAGCTGCCTTGTAGTTGCTGTGTGATGTTCTGCTGCTGCCTTGTAGTTGCTGTGTGATGTTCTACAGCTGCCTTGTAGTTGCTGTGTGATGTTCTACAGCTGCCTTGTAGTTGCTGTGTGGTGTTCTACAGCTGCCTTGTAGTTGCTGTGTGATGATCTACAGCTGCCTTTGTAGTTGCTGTGTGATGTTCTACAGCTGCCTTGTAGTTGCTGTGTGATGTTCTACTGCTGCCTTGTAGTTGCTGTGTGATGTTCTACAGCTGCCTTGTAGTTGCTGTGCGATGTTCTACAGCTGCCTTGTAGTTGCTGTGTGATGTTCTACAGCTGCCTTGTAGTTGCTGTGTGATGTTCTACAGCTGCCTTGTAGTTGCTGTGTGATGATCAACTTATTTGTTTATTTTCTCTGTTTTCCTCAGGCTCTCTCATCTCACCGGGCCTTCCTTCTGACTGCACGCATCCCTAGCAAGGTAAGAACAGCCAGCTACAGCTCATAGGTCTGTCTCTTCTAGGTAACCTAGGAAACTACTCTGGCCAGCCAGCTACAGCTCATAGGCCTGTCTCTTCTAGGAAACTTCTCTGGCCAGCCAGCTACAGCTCATAGGTCTGTCTCTTCTAGGTAACCTAGGTAACTACTCTGGCCAGCCAGCTACAGCTCATAGGCCTGTCTCTTCTAGGTAACCTAGGAAACTACTCTGGCCAGCCAGCTACAGCTCATAGGTCTGTCTCTTCTAGGTCAACTAGGAAACTACTCTGGCCAGCCAGCTACAGCTCATAGGCCTGTCTCTTCTAGGTAACCTAGGATACTACTCTGGCCAGCCAGCTACAGCTCATAGGCCTGTCTCTTCTAGGTAACCTAGGTAACTACTCTGGCCAGCCAGCTACAGCTCATAGGCCTGTCTCTTCTAGGTAACCTAGGAAACTACTCTGGCCAGCCAGCTACAGCTCATAGGTCTGTCTCTTCTAGGTCAACTAGGAAACTACTCTGGCCAGCCAGCTACAGCTCATAGGCCTGTCTCTTCTAGGTAACCTAGGATACTACTCTGGCCAGCCAGCTACAGCTCATAGGCCTGTCTCTTCTAGGTAACCTAGGTAACTACTCTGGCCAGCCAGCTACAGCTCATAGGCCTGTCTCTTCTAGGTAACCTAGGAAACTACTCTGGCCAGCCAGCTACAGCTCATAGGCCTGTCTCTTCTAGGTAACCTAGGTAACTACTCTGGTCAGCCAGCTACAGCTCATAGGTAACCTAGGAAACTACTCTGGCCAGCCAGCTACAGCTCATAGGCCTGTCTCTTCTAGGTAACCTAGGTAACTACTCTGGCCAGCCAGCTACAGCTCATAGGCCTGTCTCTTCTATGTAACCTAGGTAACTACTCTGGCCAGCCAGCTACAGCTCATAGGCCTGTCTCTTCTAGGTCAACTAGGAAACTACTCTGGCCAGCCAGCTACAGCTCATAGGCCTGTCTCTTCTAGGTAACCTAGGATACTACTCTGGCCAGCCAGCTACAGCTCATAGGCCTGTCTCTTCTAGGTTACCTAGGTAACTGCTCTGGCCAGCCAGCTACAGCTCATAGGCCTGTCTCTTCTAGGTCAACTAGGAAACTACTCTGGCCAGCCAGCTATAGCTCATAGGTAACCTAGGAAACTACTCTGGCCAGCCAGCTACAGCTCATAGGCATGTCTCTTCTAGGTAACCTAGGTAACTACTCTGGCCAGCCAGCTACAGCTCATAGGCCTGTCTCTTCTAGGTAACCTAGGTAACTACTCTGGCCAGCCAGCTACAGCTCATAGACCTGTCTCTTCTAGGTCAACTAGGAAACTACTCTGGCCAGCCAGCTATAGCTCATAGGTAACCTAGGAAACTACTCTGGCCAGCCAGCTACAGCTCATAGGCCTGTCTCTTCTAGGTAACCTAGGTAACTACTCTGGCCAGCCAGCTACAGCTCATAGACCTGTCTCTTCTAGGTCAACTAGGAAACTACTCTGGCCAGACAGCTACAGCTCATAGACCTGTCTCTTCTAGGTTACCTAGGTAACTACTCTGGCTGGCACACAGGCTGTACAAGAACAGCTTCCAATTTCAATATTTTTTAAATACTTTTTCAAGTTGATTTGAGTGTTTGGTGGTTCTGATGGTGGTGGTTCTGATGGTGGTGGTTCTGATGGTGGAGGTTCTGATGGTGGTGGTTCTGATGGTGGTGGTTCTGATGGTGGAAGTTCTGATGGTGGAGTCCACTGGCCCTTAGTCACAGTCCACTGGCCCTTAGTCACAGTCCACTGGCCCTTAGTCACAGTCCACTGGCCCTTGGTCACAGTCCACTGGCCCTTGGTCACAGTCCACTGGCCCTTGGTCACAGTCCACTGGCCCTTAGTCACAGTCCACTGGCCCTTGGTCAAAGTCCACTGGCCCTTGGTCACAGTCCACTGGCCCTTAGTCACAGTCCACTGGCCCTTAGTCACAGTCCACTGGCCCTTAGTCACAGTCCACTGGCCCTTGGTCACAGTCCACTGGCCCTTGGTCACAGTCCACTGGCCCTTAGTCACAGTCCACTGGCCCTTAGTCACAGTCCACTGGCCCTTATTCACAGTCCACTGGCCCTTAGTCACAGTTCACTGACCCTTGTTTTTATTTGGCCACATCACAGTGCAACACAGTAATACAGTACAGATGTACCACAGTTATCAGACGGTCTGTCAGCTGTGTGTCTATATCGGCTTACAGTGTCCCCTGTTCTGAAACACCAACATTTTCCCTGTAGACTGTTAGTGTTACTCTCCTCTCCTCTCCTCTCCTCTCCTCTCCTCTCCTCTCCTCTCCTCTCTCCCCCTGGCGTTGTTAGTAGATTAGAGATGTCAATGGAACTTGACCCCGAGGAAAGCCTGCTTACCCCTAGTGACCCCTGATTATATCTGGAACCCCTACATGTGGTCTTAGTGACCCCTGATGATCTCTGGAACCCCTACATTTGGTCCTAGTGACCCCTGATGATCTCTGGAACCCCTACATGTGGTCTTAGTGACCCCTGATGATCTCTGGAACCCCTACATTTGGTCCTAGTGACCCCTGATGATCTCTGGAACCCCTACATGTGGTCTTAGTGACCCCTGATGATCTCTGGAACCCCTACATTTGGTCATAGTGACCCCTGATGATCTCTGGAACCCCTACATGTGGTCCTAGTGACCCCTGATGATCTCTGGAACCCCTACATGTGGTCTTAGTGACCCCTAATGATCTCTGGAACCCCTACATGTGGTCCTAGTGACCCCTGATGATCTCTGGAACCCCTACATGTGGTCTTAGTTCACCCCTGATGATCTCTGGAACCCCTACATGTGGTCCTAGTGACCCCTGATGATCTCTGGAACCCCTACATGTGGTCTTAGTGACCCCTAATGATCTCTGGAACCCCTACATGTGGTCTTAGTGACCCCTGATGATCTCTGGAACCCCTACATGTGGTCCTAGTGACCCCTGATGATCTCTGGAACCCCTACATGTGGTCTTAGTGACCCCTGATGATCTCTGGAACCCCTACCTGTGGTCCTAGTGACCCCTGATGATCTCTGGAACCCCTACATGTGGTCTTAGTGACCCCTGATGATCTCTGGAACCCCTACATGTGGTCATAGTGACCCCTGATGATCTCTGGAACCCCTACCTGTGGTCCTAAGCAGTGGCGCTGAGACGGATTACTCTCAGGGATCACCTCAACTGGATCCTAGAGGATCATCTCCACTGGACCCTAGAGGACCACCTCCACTGGACCCTAGAGGATCACCTCCACTGGATCCTAGAGGATCACCTCCACTGGACCCTAGAGGACCACCTCCACGGGACCCTAGAGGACCACCTCCACTGGACCCTAGAGGATCACCTCCACGGGACCCTAGAGGATCACCTCCACTGGGCCCTAGAGGATCACCTCCACTGGACCCTAGAGGATCACCTCCACTGGATCCTAGAGGATCACCTCCACTGGACCCTAGAGGATCACCTAGAGGATCACCTCCACTGGGTCCTAGAGGATCACCTCCACTGGGTCCTAGAGGATCACCTCCACTGGGCCCTAGAGGATCACCTCCACTGGACCCTAGAGGATATCCTCCACTGGGTCCTAGAGGATCACCTCCACTGGATCCTAGAGGATCACCTCCTCTGGGCCCTAGAGGATCACCTCCTCTGGGCCCTAGAGGATCACCTCCACTGGATCCTAGAGGATCACCTCCACTGGATCCTAGAGGATCACCTCCACTGGACCCTAGAGGATCACCTCCACTGGGTCCTAGAGGATCACCTCCACTGGACCCTAGAGGATCACCTCCTCTGGGCCCTAGAGGATCACCTCCACTGGACCCTAGAGGATCACCTCCTCTGGGCCCTAGAGGATCACCTCCACTGGACCCTAGAGGATCACCTCCACTGGACCCTAGAGGATCACCTCCACTGGACCCTAGAGGATCACCTCCACTGGATCCTAGAGGATCACCTCCTCTGGGTCCTAGAGGATCACCTCCACTGGACCCTAGAGGATCACCTCCACTGGACCCTAGAGGATCACCTCCACTGGACCCTAGAGGATCACCTAGTGGATCACCTCCACTGGAGCCTAGAGGATCACCTCTACTGGACCCTAGAGGATCACCTCCACTGGACCCTAGAGGATCACCTCCACTGGACCCTAGAGGATCACCTCCACTGGATCCTAGAGGATCACCTCCACTGGACCCTAGAGGATCACCTCCACTGGACCCTAGAGGATCACCTCCACTGGATCCTAGAGGATCACCTCCACTGGACCCTAGAGGATCACCTCCACTGGACCCTAGAGGATCACCTCCACTGGGCCCTAGAGGATCACCTCCACTGGGCCCTAGAGGATCACCTCCACTGGGCCCTAGAGGATCACCTCCACTGGACCCTAGAGGATCACCTCCACTGGACCCTAGAGGATCACCTCCACTGGATCCTAGAGGATCACCTCCACTGGGCCCTAGAGGATCCCCTCCACTGGACCCTAGAGGATCACCTCCACTGGGCCCTAGAGGATCACCTAGTGGATCACCTCCACTGGAGCCTAGAGGATCACCTCTACTGGACCTTAGAGGATCACCTCCACTGGATCCCAGGTCACTGGGTGATAAGACAGCAGTGTATTTACCAACCCACCCTGGAGTTGTCGATTGTCCACTGAACAGATTCTTACATTGAATCCTCATTACTTTGTTATCCTTCAATAAATACAGGAACTACAGCCAGAAGTTCTGAAGTTAGTCCACAGAACGATGTTCATTGAATCCAGACTGAGGATGTCCTGGATCCTCTCATCAGTGTGTCTGACTATCACGGCCTGGACAGAGGAATGTACAGGATACTCTTATCAGTCTGTCTATCATGGCCTGGACAGAGAAATGTACAGGATACTCTTATCAGTCTGTCTGACTTTCACGGCCTGCAGAGGATGCATTTTAGCAGTAGGAGAGGAGATTCTTCAGCTATAGATTAGTAGCCGTCTCTCAGGCCAGCGTAAAATCTGTTCCTCCCCTCCTACCCTCTCTCTGTAAGAGTTCAGGGGACTCTCTCTCTTTCTACACTCCTATCCTCTTTCTCTCTTTCTCCTCTCCTACCCTCTTTCTCTCTTTCTCCCTTCCTACCCTCTCTCTTTCTCCCCTCCTACCCTCTTTCTTTCCTTCTCTTTCTCCCCCCTACCCTCTCTCTTTCTCCCCCTACCCTCGCTCTATCTTTCTCCCCTCCTACCCTCTCTCTCTCTCTTTCTCCCCTCCTACCCTCTCTCTCTTTCTCTCACTTTCTCCCCTCCTGCCCTCTCTCTTTCTCTCTCTTTCTCCCCTCCTACCCTCTCTCTTTCTCCCCCCTACCCTCGCTCTATCTTTCTCCCCTCCTACCCTCTCTCTCTCTCTTTCTCCCCTCCTACCCTCTCTCTCTCTTTCTCTCACTTTCTCCCCTCCTACCCTCTTTCTTTCCTTCTCTTTCTCCCCCTACCCTCTCTCTTTCTCCCCCCTACCCTCGCTCTATCTTTCTCCCCTCCTACCCTCTCTCTCTCTCTTTCTCCCCTCCTACCCTCTCTCTCTCTTTCTCTCACTTTCTCCCCTCCTACCCTCTCTCTTTCTCTCTCTTTCTCCCCTCCTACCCTCTCTCTTTCTTTCTCTTTCTCTTTCTCCCCTCCTACCCTCTCTCTCCCTTTCTCCCCTCCTACCCTCTATCTCTCTCTCTTTCTCCCCTCCTACCCTCTCTCTCTCTTACTCCCCTCCTAGCCTCTCTCTCTCTCTCTCCATCAGAGGTATCTCTGCTGGGGCCTCTCAGGCTGTGGTTGTTTTGATAGCGTGCTGCGCTCCAGGCAGGCTTCAGCCTGTTTATGAAAATGGTGGAATTGATCTGACCCATCGTCTGGCTTTCTATCACCCTCGTCCTGTCTAGTTTCCTCTGAACAGTCTGGTCTGGTTTCCTCTGATCAGTCTGGTCTGGTTTCCTCTGAACAGTCTGGTCTGGTTTCCTCTGAACAGTCTGGTCTGGTTTCCTCTGATCAGTCTGGTCTGGTTTCCTCTGATCAGTCTGGTCTGGTTTCCTCTGAACAGTCTGGTCTTGTCTCCTCTGAACAGTCTGGTCTGGTTTCCTCTGAACAGTCTGGTCTTGTCTCCTCTGAACAGTCTGGTCTGGTTTCCTCTGATCAGTCTGGTCTGGTTTCCTCTGATCAGTCTGGTCTGGTTTCCTCTGATCAGTCTGGTCTGGTTTCCTCTGAACAGTCTGGTCTGGTTTCCTCTGATAAGTCTGGTCTGGTTTCCTCTGATCAGTCTGGTCTGGTGTTCTCTGAACAGTCTGGTCTGGTTTCCTCTGATCAGTCTGGTCTGGTGTTCTCTGAACAGTCTGGTCTGGTTTCCTCTGATCAGTCTGGTCTGGTTTCCTCTGAACAGTCTGGTCTGGTTTCCTCTGATCAGTCTGGTCTGGTTTCCTCTGATCAGTCTGGTCTGGTTTCCTCTGAACAGTCTGGTCTGGTTTCCTCTGAACAGTCTGGTCTGGTTTCCTCTGAACAGTCTGGTCTGGTTTCCTCTGAACAGTCTGGTCTGGTTTCCTCTGAACAGTCTGGTCTGGTTTCCTCTGATCAGTCTGGTCTGGTTTCCTCTGATCAGTCGGATCTGGTTTCCACCTTCTGGGGCTTCCCGTTAGATAGAGGAGAGCTGGGAGGGATTGTAGGAGTAAGTCTCTCTCCTCTCCTCTCCTCTCCTCTCCTCTCCTCTCCTCTCCTCTCCTCTCTCTCTGTATTTTCCCTCTACCTCTGTTATTTTCCTTCTCTCTTTCTACTTAGTTTTCCTCTCCCGTAAGACTCAGTTGATGTTGGTTTAGAACCAGTGTGTCTCTGTGGACAACAGCCTGCAGCAGCAGCCAGGCCTGTGTGTTTAGGTAAGGTTATGTTAGGTCTGGTGCTGTGTCCTTGGTTTAATCCCTGAGCTCTGAGCTCTGTCTACACACACATGCACGCACGCACGCACACACACACACACACACACAAGCACATATGCACACACACGCACGCACACACACACACACACACACAAGCACATATGCACACACACGCACGCACGCACACACACACACAAAACCACACACCCACCCGCACGCACGCACTCAGACACGCACACACGCACATGCATGCCTGCACACACAAGCACACACGCACGCACGCACACACACACACACGCTCTGTATGTGAAGTCTATCATCCAACCCACCCTGAGGGTGTAACTTTAACAGTGGTCATGGCAGGGTTTTACTACAGCCCTGCACCATTCAGATGCATCATTACTGTCAACACGACACTGATTGACTTTGTGTATTTGACGTGATGATATGCAGTTAAGGTTGCAGTTTGGCAGCAGGTCTTGCATCATCTCTGTAATCTCTGCTGGGCTGAGCATGCAGTCTTAACTGGAGTTATCCCATTATCTCAGATCTATCTCTAACTGGAGTTATCCATTATCTCAGATCTACCTCTAACAGGAGTTAACCATTATCTCAGATCTACCTCTAACTGGAGTTATCCATTATCTCAGATCTAACTCTAACTGGAGTTATCCCATTATCTCAGATCTACCTCTAACTGGAGTTATCCATTATCTCAGATCTACCTCTAACTGGAGTTATCCATTATCTCAGATCTATCTCTAACTGGAGTTATCCCATTATCTCAGATCTACCTCTAACCGGAGTTATCCCATTATCTCAGATCTACCTCTAACTGGAGTTATCCATTATCTCAGATCTACCTCTAACTGGCATTATCCATTATCTCAGATCTACCTCTAACTGGAGTTAACCATTATCTCAGATCTACCTCTAACTGGAGTTATCCATTATCTCAGATCTAACTCTAACTGGAGTTATCCCATTATCTCAGATCTACCTCTAACTGGAGTTATCCATTATCTCAGATCTACCTCTAACTGGAGTTATCCATGATCTCAGATCTATCTCTAACTGGAGTTATCCCATTATCTCAGATCTACCTCTAACCGGAGTTATCCCATTATCTCAGATCTACCTCTAACTGGAGTTATCCATTATCTCAGATCTACCTCTAACTGGCATTATCCATTATCTCAGATCTACCTCTAACTGGAGTTATCCATTATCTCAGATCTACCTCTAACTGGAGTTATCCATTATCTCAGATCTAACTCTAACCGGAGTTATCCCATTATCTCAGATCTACCTCTAACCGGAGTTATCCCATTATCTCAGATCTAACTCTAACTGGAGTTATCCATTATCTCAGATCTACCTCTAACTGGCGTTATCCATTATCTCAGATCTACCTCTAACTGGAGTTATACTGTCAGGACAGATATCAGAGAGACAGACTACTGTCAGGACAGATATCAGAGAGACAGAATACTGTCAGGACAGATATCAGAGAGACCGACTACTGTCAGGACAGATATCAGAGAGACAGACTACTGTCAGGACAGATATCAGAGAGACAGACTACTGTCAGGACAGATATCAGAGAGACAGACTACTGTCAGGACAGATATCAGAGAGACCGACTACTGTCAGGACAGATATCAGAGAGACCGACTACTGTCAGGACAGATATCAGAGAGACCGACTACTGTCAGGACAGATATCAGAGAGACCGACTACTGTCAGGACAGATATCAGAGAGACAGACTACTGTCAGGACAGATATCAGAGAGACAGACTACTGTCAGGACAGATATCAGAGAGACAGAATACTGTCAGGACAGATATCAGAGAGACAGACTACTGTCAGGACAGATATCAGAGAGACAGAATACTGTCAGGACAGATATCAGAGAGACAGACTACTGTCAGGACAGATATCAGAGAGACAGACTACTGTCAGGACAGATATCAGAGAAACAGACTACTGTCAGGACAGATATCAGAGAAACAGAATACTGTCAGGACAGATATCAGAGAGACAGATGGATAATAAACGAGTGACTGAATTATACAATTAGTCACGCCTCTGCTTTCTGACAGCACCTCTCAGCAGGCTGCAGCTATTGGCTGGCTCAGACATGGACTAATCTCTTTCATTCTTCACTCATTTCCTCTTCCTCACTATATCTAATCCAACACTGCTAGTGGGACATTCTCTAGTGGGACATTCTCTAGTGGGACATTCTCTAGTGGGACATTCTCTAGTGGGACATTCTCTAATGGGACATTCTCTAGTGGGACATTCTCTAGTGGGACATTCTCTAATGGGACATTCTCTAGTGGGACATTCTCTAATGGGACATTCTCTAGTGGGACATTCTCTAATGGGACATTCTCTAGTGGGACATTCTCTAGTGGGACATTCTCTAATGGGACATTCTCTAGTGGGACATTCTCTAGTGGGACATTCTCTAATGGGACATTCTCTAGTGGGACATTCTCTAGTGGGACATTCTCTAGTGGGACATTCTCTAATGGGACATTCTCTAGTGGGACATTCTCTAGTGGGACATTCTCTAGTGGGACATTCTCTAGTGGGACATTCTCTAGTGGGACGGGCCTCGATACACCTCAGTGGACATGTTTGTCAGTGTTTGTAGACTCTGTGAGGGAGAGGAGTGAACGTGACTGAGAACAAGGGATTCATAGATGCTTTTTACATTCACAGTTCACAGCTTATATCGTAGATGTGTACCTTTTTGTCTTGGATATTCAGCAAGTCTGAATAAAGACTTCGAAAATACATTTGAGGAAGGCTAAAATAAGGATTTTCAGGTAGGCTACAGGGACTGACTCTGCTGGTTGGCCTTCTGGAATACAGTAACTATAACACAGGAGGGTCCAGCTGACTGGTAGGCCTTCTGGAATACAGTAACTATGACACAGGAGGAACCAGCTGGCTGGTAGGCCTTCTGGAATACAGTAACTATGACACAGGAGGGACCTGCTGGCTGGTAGGCCTTCTGGAATACAGTAACTATGACACAGGAGGAACCAGCTGGCTGGTAGGCCTTCTGGAATACAGTAACTATGACACAGGAGGAACCAGCTGGCTGGTAGGCCTTCTGGAATACAGTAACTATGACACAGGAGGAACCAGCTGGCTGGTAGGCCTTCTGGAATACAGTAACTATGACACAGGAGGAACCAGCTGGCTGGTAGGCCTTCTGGAATACAGTAACTATGACACAGGAGGGACCTGCTGGCTGGTAGTCCTTCTGGAATACAGTAACTATGACACAGGAGGGACCTGCTGGCTGGTAGTCCTTCTGGAATACAGTAACTATGACACAGGAGGAACCAGCTGGCTGGTAGTCCTTCTGGAATACAGTAACTATGACACAGGAAGAACCAGCTGGCTGGTAGTCCTTCTGGAATACAGTAACTATGACACAGGAAGAACCAGCTGGCTGGTAGGCCTTCTGGAATACAGTAACTATGACACAGGAGGGACCTGCTGGCTGGTAGGCCTTCTGGAATACAGTAACTATGACACAGAAGGAACCAGCTGGCTGGTAGTCCTTCTGGAATACAGTAACTATGACACAGGAAGAACCAGCTGGCTGGTAGGCCTTCTGGAATACAGTAACTATGACACAGGAGGGACCTGCTGGCTGGTAGGCCTTCTGGAATACAGTAACTATGACACAGGAAGAACCAGCTGGCTGGTAGGCCTTCTGGAATACAGTAACTATGAAACAGGAAGAACCAGCTGGCTGGTAGGCCTTCTGGAATACAGTAACTACGACACAGGAGGGACCAGCTGGTTGAAATGTGTCAGTCAGCCTGAGGGTCAGACAGACAGCCTCTCTCCTCTCTCTGTCCACAACTACTGCCAAGCCTCAGGAGCACTGTCTGTCTACCTGCCTGCATCAGTCTGGCCATGCTGCCTGGTTCCTGGCTGTGTGCGTGCGTGTGTGTGCGTGTGTGTGTGTGTGTGTGTGTGTGTGTGTGTTAAACCCATTTCATATGTATATACTGTATTATTAGTCAAGGCCATCCTATTCAACTATTGCTCCACATATATGATTCTATCCACACATTCTACAGATATACTATATATTATATATTATATCAATATACTGTTCATAATGTCTATACATCACATATATATACTATATACATATTCTAACCACATACTGTTCATTATGTCTATTCATCCCATCACATATTCTACAGATATACTATATATTATATCAATATACTGTTCATAATGTCTATACATCACATATATATACTATATACATATTCTAACCACATACTGTTCATTTTGTCTATTCATCCCATCACATATTCAGATTTATACACCAGACTCCCTCTTCGCTCGTCCCAATATTTCTATGTTTCTTAATTCCATTCTTTTACTTTTCAGATTTGTGTGTATTGTTGTGTATTGTTGGGTATTGTTGTGTATTGTTGTGTATTGTTGGGTATTGTTGTGTATTGTTGGGTATTGTTCGGTATTGTTGTGTATTGTTCGGTATTGTTGTGTATTGTTGTGTATTGTTGGGTATTGTTGGGTATTGTTGTGTATTGTTGTGTATTGTTGGGTATTGTTGTGTATTGTTGTGTATTGTTCGGTATTGTTGTGTATTGTTGTGTATTGTTGGGTATTGTTGTGTATTGTTGTGTATTGTTGGGTATTGTTGTGTATTGTTGTGTATTGTTGGGTATTGTTGTGTATTGTTGGGTGTTGTTGTGTATTGTTGGGTATTGTTGTGTATTGTTGGGTATTGTTGTGTATTGTTGTGTATTGTTGTGTATTGTTGGGTATTGTTGTGTATTGTTGGGTATTGTTGTGTATTGTTGTGTATTGTTGTGTATTGTTGGGTATTGTTGTGTATTGTTGTGTATTGTGGGGTGTTGTTGTGTATTGTTGTGTATTGTTGTGTATTGTTGTGTATTGTTGTGTATTGTTGTGTATTGTTGTGTATATTTGGGTATTGTTGTGTATTGTTGTGTATTGTTGTGTATATTTGGGTATTGTTGTGTATTGTTGTGTATTGTTGGGTATTGTTGTGTATTGTTGTGTATTGTTGTGTATTATTAGATATTTCTGCACTGCCAGGAACACAATGCGTTTCACAAGACCCTCAATAACATCTGCTAAATATGTGTATGCGCCCAATACCATTTCATTTGATTTGTGTGAGGTTTGTTTGTCTATGTGTGTCTGTGTGTATTAATTCACAGTATGGTATGTGGTATGCAGGTGTGTGTGTGTGTGTGTGTGTGTGTACATTTGTAACGTGTGCATCTGGTGTGAACCAGCTTCACTCTCCAGTCCTTTAGTGGAATGGAATGCTAGACGACATTGTGGCGTGTTGTTTGATAACTTCCTGTTTCAAAGGACCTGAGAAGAAGTGGATGTTCATGAACTCTACATTCAGGCCCATATTCATAAAGGGTCTCAGAGTTAAGAGTGCTGATCCAGGATCAGGTACCACCGTCCATTAAAATCATATTCATTATAATCTAAAACTGATCCCAGATCAGCATTTTTTACTCTGAGATGCTTCATGATATGATTCTATTCTGAAGCAATACTCTTAAATGATGACCTCAGCACTGAGGGGTGTGTTTGAACAGAGGCAGGTTGGAAAAAGATCCCTGTTCATTCATTTTAGAACGAAGCTAGAATGTGTGTCCCAATTGGCACCCTATTCCCTACGTAGTGCACTACTTTCAAACAGAGCCCTATGGGTCTAGGGTGGCATTTGAGGTGCAGCCTCAGTCACTATTCTGATCTTTCATTATCCTCCTGCAGTACCTCATCCATCCATTATCCTCATACAGTACCATTCATCCATTATCTTCGTGATGTGTATCATTCATCCATTATCCTCCTACAGTACCGTTTATCCATTATCTTCACGCAGCATGTCATATATCCATTATCCTCATACGGTATTTCATTCATCCATTATCCACATACGATACCCCGCCCAGCCATTATCCTCTTACAATATACATACATTGTCCTCCTTCGATGTCTCATCCATCCATTATCGTCCTAGAGTACATCATCATCCATTATCCCGTAACAGTATATCATTTATCCATTATCCTCCCACCGTATCTCGTCCATCCATTATCATTCTACAGTATCTCATCCATCGATTATCCCCCATGCAGTGTTTCATCCATCCATTGTCCTCCTACAGTATCTCATCCCTCCCTTATCCTTCTACAGTATCTCATCCATCCATTGTCCTCCTACAGTACCTCATCCGTCCATTATCCTCCTCCAGTATATCATCTATCCATTATCCTCCAACCGTACCTCATCCATCCACTATCCTCTTACAGTACTTCATCCATCCAGTATCCTCCTACAGTACCTCATCCATCCATTATCCTCTTACAGTATCTCACCCATCCATTATCCTCCTACAGTTTCTCATCCGTCCATTATCCTCCTACAGTATCTCATCCATCCAGTATCCTCATACAGTGTATCATCCATCCATTATCATCAATCCATTATCCTCCTACTGTATCTCACCCATCCATTATCCTCCTACAGTATCTCATCCGTCCATTACCCTCCTACAGTATCTCATCCATCCAGTATCCTCATACAGTGTATCATCCATCCATTATCATCCATCCATTATCCTCCTACAGTACCTCATCCATCCATTATCCTCTTACAGTATCTCACCCATCCATTATCCCCCTACAGTATCTCACCCATCCATTATCCTCCTACAGTATCTCATCCATCCATTATCCTCCTACAGTATCTCACCCATCCATTATCCTCCTACAGTATCTCACCCATCCATTATCCCCCTACAGTGTATCATCCATCCATTATCCTCCTACAGTACTTCATCCATCCAGAGTAGTATTTACCAGCCAGGTCTGAAACACTACTGTGATTGACAGCTGTATTATATATCATGATTTCTATATGTATATATGTGTTTTATTATTCTCTTTCAGATTGAACACAACTTTAATTATCTGGAGATACAAGGGATCACCTGTAACAAGCCCACACAGGTCAGAAAACCACCTCTCTGACTGAACCATGTATCGCTCCAACTAATGGTTCATCATCTGATCAGGAATCATCTGTTAGTCAATCATCCATCTGAACAGTGTTATTACTGGTTGTAATGTGTGTGACAATCACCATTATATATGTTACTGAAGGCTACTATATTATATTACCGAGGGTTACTATATGATGTTATTATATGATATTACTATATGATATTACTGAGGGTTACTATATGATATTACTGAGGATTACTATATGATAATACTGAGGGTTACTATATGATATTACTATATGATATTACTGAGGGTTACTATATTATATTACTGCGGGTTACTATATAATATTACTGAGGGTTACTATATGATATTACTGAGGGTTACTATATTATATTACTGAGGGTTACTATATGATGTTACTATATGATATTACTGAGGGTTACTATATGATATTACTGAGGGTTACTATATGATGTTACTATATGATATTACTGAGGGTTACTATATGATATTACTGAGGGTTACTATATGATATTACTGAGGGTTACTATATGATATTACTGAGGGTTACTATATTATATTACTGAGGGTTACTATATGATATTACTGAGGGTTACAATATAATATTACTGAGGGTTACTATATGATATTACTGAGGGTTACTATATGATATTACTGAGGGTTACTATATTATATTACTGAGGGTTACTATATTATATTACTGAGGGTTACTATATGATATTACTATATGATATTACTATATTATATTACTGAGGGTTACTATATGATATTACTGAGGGTTACTATATTATATTACTGAGGGTTACTATATGATATTACTATATGATATTACTGAGGGTTACTATATGATGTTACTATATGATATTACTGAGGGTTACTATATGATATTACTATGTGATATTTCTGAGGGTTACTATATGATATTACTATATGATATTACTGAGGGTTACTATATGATATTACTGAGGGTTACTATATGATATTACTGAGGGTTGTTGTTCATGTTTGTCTTGTATAGTTGACGGTGGACTATGAGAGAGGTGTTGTGTCTCTGAAGCTGACCTCTACAGAAGAGGTGAATGAGGTGGTGGCTCACATTGGGATCTGTCTACAGAGGATATGTCCTGGTCTATCACCACTGTGAGTACACACATGCACACTCGTGCACAAATACCCGCGCACGAACGAACGTGCACGAACGCACACACACACACACACACACACACACACACACACACACACACACACACACACACACACACAGTCAATGACCTTTAGTTTCCACTGACCTTTCTTTCCTATTCACACTCTCTTTTTCCATTCCCCTTCCCTCTCTCTTTCTTTGTCTCTCTCCCTCTCTCCTGCCTCTCTCCCCTATCTCTCTCCCTCTCTCCTGCCTCTCTCCCTCTCTCCTGCCTCTCTCCCTCTCTCTCTCCCTCTCTCTCCCCCCTCTCTCCTCTCTCTCTCCTGCCTCTCTCCCTCTCTCTCTCCCTATCTCTCCCTCTCTCTTCCCTATCTCTCTTTCACCGTCTCTCCCTCTCCCCTCCCTCTCGCTCTCTCTCTGTCTCTCCCCCCTCTCTCTCTCTCTCTCTCGCTCTCTCTCTCCCTCTCTCTCTCTCTCTCTCTCTCTCTCTCTCTCTCTCTCTCTCTCTCTCTCTCTCTCTCCCTCCCTCCCTCCCTCCCTCTCTCCCCTCCCTCTCTCCTCTCTCCCTCTCTCCTGCCTCTCTCCCCTATCTCTCTCCCTCTCTCTCTCACTCTCTCTCTCCCTCTCTCTCTCCCTCTCTCTCCTCCCTCTCTCCTCTCCCTCTCTCCTCTCTCCTCTCTCTCTCTCTCTCTCTTCCCTATCTCTCATTCCCCTTCTCTCTCTCTCTCTCTCTCTCTCTCTCTCTCTCTCTCTCTCCCTCTCTCGCTCCCTCTCTACTCCCTCTCTCCTCTCTCCCCCCTCTCCTCTCTCTCTCCCCTATCTCTCCCTCTCTCTTCCCTCTCTCTTTCACCGTCTCTCCCTCTCCCCTCCCTCTCGCTCTCTCTCTCTGTCTCCCCCCCCCTCTCTCTCTCTCTCTCTCTCTCTCTCTCTCTCTCTCTCTCTCTCCTTCTCTCTCTCTCGCTCTCTCTCTCTCTCTCTCTCGCCCTCTCTCTCTCTCTCTCTCGCCCTCTCTCTCTCTCTCTCTCTCTCTCGCCCTCTCTCTCTCTCTCTGTCTCTCTCTCTCTCTCGCCCTCTCTCGCCCTCTCTCTCTCTCTCTCTCTCTCTCTCTCTCTCTCGCCCTCTCTCTCTCTCTCGCCCTCTCTCTCTCTCTCTCTCGCTCTCTCGCCCTCTCTCTCTCTCTCTCTCTCTCTCTCTCGCCCTCTCTCTCTCTCTCGCCGTCTCTTTCGGTCTCTTTGCTTCTCTCTTTCCATGCAATTTAATGTGACTTATTCCATCCACTGATTACACTGAGCTTTCCCACCTAACACTGATCTGGGTTCAGTCAGGCAGGGTTCAGTCCTAGACAGAATGGACTCTTGATGAGACTCTCTGACCTTCTCTGAATGGCTTCTGTGTAAATAATCTGTCATCACCTGCTAATATCTGTGATGTTGTACGGACCGTGAAGTGAACAGCAGCTATCTAGAGGTCTTCACATTTTACAGCAGTCAAGCACATCCTAGCAATTTACTACAGTCAGGGTCATCTACACTATAGACAGTATATCAGTGTCTATATACAGACCTATAGCCATGTTAACTCCCCAGTATATCAGTGTCTATATACAGACCTATAGCCATGTTAACTCCCCAGTATATCAGTGTCTATATACAGACCTATAGTCATGTTAACTACCCAGTGTCTATATACAGACCTATAGCCATGTTAACTACCCAGTGTCTATATACAGACCTATAGCCATGTTAACTCCCCAGTATATCAGTGTCTATATACAGACCTATAGCCATGTTAACTACTCAGTGTCTATATACAGACCTAGAGCCATGTTAACTACCCAGTGTCTATATACAGACCTATAGCCATGTTAACTCCCCAGTGTTTATATACAGACCTATAGTCATGTTAACTACCCAGTGTCTATATACAGACCTATAGCCATGTTAACTCCCCAGTGTCTATATACAGACCTATAGCCATGTTAACTCCCCAGTATATCAGTGTCTATATACAGACCTATAGCCATGTTAACTCCCCAGTGTCTATATCCAGACCTATAGCCATGTTAACTCCCTATGCTCTGCTCTGTATACAAATCTGACAATATTCTCCTTTATTAAAACATTTATTTATCCAAGTTTGTCTCATTGAGATATAATATCTCTTTAGCAAGAGAACCCTCTTTTCAGGCGTCCAGGAAACAGTATCGCTACAGTATGTAAACAGCCGTGGCTGTTAGCGATCAGGCTTTAAAGGTCATTGGTAAGAGGTCTCTCAGGAAGTAGGAATCCCAGACTATTACTGGGACACAAAGCTTCTCTGTTGTGTTGGAGATGGACACGTCACAGACAGTTCAGATGGTCACGGACAGTGATGCTAGTGGATTCTCTGGAGCTGTGTAGAACCCCTGTAGGTCTGAAGTTCACCCTCTGTTAGGATGGGTTTGACATTGTTATTGACTGTTCGAGTACTCACATAATATATTTTTTTCAAGCACTTTAGGAACCTATTTTTAGAACACAAGGCCTGCACTGGAAAAAGAAAATGATGTCTGCATGTATCTACAGTATACTGTATGCCAACAGTGCACAATATCGAATTTATTATAACGATTACAGATAACGAATCCTAATTGCTAAATTGCCTCATATATATACAGTACCAGTCAAACGTTTGGACACACCTACTCATTCAAGGGTTTTTCTTTATTTTTACTATAAAGACAGGCACACATATAACGTCTCAGAGTTGACAGTGCATGAGGTCAAAGGAATTGTCCTAGAGCTCCGAGACAGGATTGTGTCGAGGTACAGATCTAGGGAAAGGTACCAAAACAATGTCTGCAGCGCAGAGTGGCAGCGCAGGAGTGGCTGAATGTCCTTGAGTGACCAAGTCAGAGCCCGAACTTTAACCCGATCGAACATCTCTGGAGAGACCTGAAAATAGCTGTGCAGCGACGCTCCCCATCCAACCTGACAGAGCTTGAGAGGATCTGCAGAGAAGAATGGGAGAAACTCCCCAAATACAGGTGTGCCAAGCTTGTAGCGTCATACCCAAGAAGACTCAAGGCTGTAATCGCTGCCATAGTTGATTCAACAAAGTACTAATTTATTTATTTTACCCCTTTTTCTCCCCAATGTCCTGGTTTCCAATTGATAGTTACAGTGTTGTCTCATCGCTGCAACTCCCCTACGGACTCGGGAGAGGCGAAGGTCGAGAGCCGTTCATCCTCTGAAACACGACCCAACCAAGCCGCACTGCTTGTTGACACAATGCCCACTTAACCCGGAAGCCAGACGCACCAATGTGTCAGAGGAAACACCGTACACCTGACGATCGTGTCAGCGTGCACTGCGCCTGGCCCGCCACAGGAGTCGCTAGTGCGCGATGGGACAAGGATATCCCTGCCGGCCAAACCCTCCCCTAACCCGGACGACGCTGGGCACATTGCGTGCTGCCCCATGGGTCATCCAGTCGCAGCCGGCAGAGACAGAGCCTGGTCTCGAACCCAGAATCTAGTGGCACAGCTAGCACTGTAATGCAGAGCCATAGACCACTGCCCCACTCGGGAGGCCTAGTTGTTTTTGTTTTTAGTACATTTACAAACATTTCTAAAAACCTGTTTTTGCTTTGTCATTATGGGTTATTGTGATGTCATTATGGGGTATTGTGATGTCATTATGGGGTATTGTGATGTCGTTATGGGGTATTGTGATGTCGTTATGGGGTATTGTGATGTCATTATGGGGTATTGTGATGTCGTTATGGGGTATTGTGATGTCATTATGGGGTATTGTGATGTCGTTATGGGGTATTATTGATGAGGAGAAAAAACAAACAATTTAATCAATTTTACAATTATGCTGTAACGTAACAAAATGTGGAAAAAGTCAAGGGGTCTGATTACTTCCTGAATGCCCTGTATATGAAACTATTACAACTATGTTGCTGTTTGAAAAGAGAAGTATGAATGAAGTACAGAAATGAATGCAGAACAATGTGCAGAAGTGCCAGTGTTTATATAAGTATAAACCAGTCACCTACATCTGATCTGAGTCATATTGGTTCTGTTATGTGTTTATATAGTATAAACCAGTCACCTACATCTGATCTGAGTCATATTGGTTCTGTTATGTGTTTATATAAGTATAAACCAGTCACCTACATCTGATCTGAGTCAGATTGGTTCTGTTATGTGTTTATATAAGTATAAACCAGTCACCTACATCTGATCTGAGTCAGATTGGTTCTGTTATGTGTTTATATAGTATAAACCAGTCACCTACATCTGATCTGAGTCATATTGGTTCTGTTATGTGTTTATATAGTATAAACCAGTCACCTACATCTGATCTGAGTCAGATTCGTTCTGTTATGTGTTTATATAGTATAAACCAGTCACCTACATCTGATCTGAGTCAGATTGGTTCTGTTATGTGTTTATATAGTATAAACCAGTCACCTACATCTGATCTGAGTCAGATCGGTTCTGTTATGTGTTTATATAGTATAAACCAGTCACCTACATCTGATCTGAGTCATATTGGTTCTGTTATGTGTTTATATAGTATAAACCAGTCACCTACATCTGATCTGAGTCATATTGGTTCTGTTATGTGTTGTTATAGTTGTCACTTGGCCTGAGACATGGCTGTAGACTCCTGTAGACTCTAACAACCTGAGGACTCATGTCTCACTAGTCTTCTGCTGTCATAACAATGCTATCCTGAACCTAGTAGCCTGTTAAACTGTAAACCTGTGTACTGTATCAGACTTGTAGCTGTGTCTGTGTGACAGGAAGCTGATGAAGAAGCTGAGTATGGAGCCTCTGGAGAGGATCACCAGCCTACAGACTCTATGGGACAACCACAAAGTAGCAGAACCAGGACCGTGTGGTGAATACAATACCTTATTGTGTGTGTGTGTGTGTGTGTGTGTGTGCGTGTGCGTGCGCCCGCATATCGCTACATTGACCCTGCTCTCTCCTATATCTGTGTTCTGTTGCATGCATGTGTGTGTGGATGTGTATCACTACATTGACTGTCCACTGTCTGTCTCTTTCCTCTCTCTATTTCTCTCTCACTCTCTCTTCTCTCTGTCTTCTCTCTTTTCACTCTCTCCGCTCTCTCTCTCTTTCCTCTCTCTATTTTCTCTCTCACTCTCTCTTCTCTCTGTCTTCTCTCTTTTCACTCTCTCCGCTCTCTCTCTCTTTCCTCTCTCTATTTTCTCTTTATTTTCTATCTCTTTCCTCTCTCTCTCTCTCTCTCTCTCTCTCTCTGTCTGTCTCTCTGTCTCTCTCTGTCTCTCTCTCTCTGTCTGTCTCTCTTTGTCTGTCTCTCTTTGTCTCTCTCTCTGTCTCTCTCTCTCTGTCTCTCTCTCTGTCTCTCTCTGTCTCTCTCTCTATATATATATATCTCTCTCTCCCCTCTCCAGGTGGTTTCTCTCAGAGTTACAGATGTGTGTGTGACTGGCTGGGTCTGCCCTACAGAGAGGAAGTTCAATGGGTCAGTATCCTCTTGGCTAACGTAGATACTTCACTAATTATCTATGACTAAATAAATTATTACTATCAGGTGTGTTTTAACATGTCCTTACATCTGGGGAATGACATGAGGTTTGTGTTCATGTCCATGTTGTCTTGTCGGTTCAATAGAACATGTAGCCTAGGTACTGTAGGTTCTAGAATCACGACGACAGTGGTGACACACCTACTCTAACAGTCACTTCCTGTCTAATTAAATCAGAGTTTATTGGTAGCGAACACAGATTTGTAGATGTTATTCTTCTGTTTCCAGCTCCAACAGTGCAGTAATATACAGTACACACCTGTCACACTTAGCAGGATGTAGACACACCGTCTGTTGCATAAAATGTGCTTATAAATCATTTGTTAATGCTTCATTTTGAAGTGCTCGATTCCATTTAACGTAGCTATTTGATTACTATGACAGTGGTGAGAAGGAAGCTCACAGTCTGTTTCCTGTCACGTCCTCTAGGATGTAGACACCATCTATCTGACTCAAGACACACGGGATCTCAGCCTGCAGGACTTCAGTCATCTGGAGAATAGGTGAGTCACTAGGTTCAAGACACACGGGATCTCAGCCTGCAGGACTTCAGTCATCTGGAGAATAGGTGAGTCACTAGGTTCAAGACACACGGGATCTCAGCCTGCAGAACTTCAGTCATCTGAAGAATAGGTGAGTCACTAGGTTCAAGACACACGGGATCTCAGCCTGCAGGACTTCAGTCATCTGGAGAATAGGTGAGTCACTAGGTTCAAGACACACGGGATCTCAGCCTGCGGGACTTCAGTCATCTGGAGAATAGGTGAGTCACTAGGTTCAAGACACATGGGATCTCAGCCTGCGGGACTTCAGTCATCTGGAGAATAGGTGAGTCACTAGGTTCAAGACACATGGGATCTCAGCCTGCGGGACTTCAGTCATCTGGAGAATAGGTGAGTCACTAGGTTCAAGACACACGGGATCTCAGCCTGCGGGACTTCAGTCATCTGGAGAATAGGTGAGTCACTAGGTTCAAGACACACGGGATCTCAGCCTGCAGGACTTCAGTCATCTGGAGAATAGGTGAGTCACTAGGTTCAAGACACACGGGATCTCAGCCTGCGGGACTTCAGTCATCTGGAGAATAAGTGAGTCACTAGGTTCAAGACACACGGGATCTCAGCCTGCAGGACTTCAGTCATCTGGAGAATAGGTGAGTCACTAGGTTCAAGACACATGGGATCTCAGCCTGCAGGACTTCAGTCATCTGGAGAATAGGTGAGTCACTAGGTTCAAGACACATGGGATCTCAGCCTGCAGGACTTCAGTCATCTGGAGAATAGGTGAGTCACTAGGTTCAAGACACACGGGATCTCAGCCTGCGGGACTTCAGTCATCTGGAGAATAGGTGAGTCACTAGGTTCAAGACACACGGGATCTCAGCCTGCGGGACTTCAGTCATCTGGAGAATAGGTGAGTCACTAGGTTCAAGACACACGGGATCTCAGCCTGCGGGACTTCAGTCATCTGGAGAATAGGTGAGTCACTAGGTTCAAGACACACGGGATCTCAGCCTGCGGGACTTCAGTCATCTGGAGAATAGGTGAGTCACTAGGTTCTATCTCATGCACTGTAGTACTCTATCATGGCAGCTACTGAACAGTAATACAGTAATAGACTTTGTCATGTTTTCTAACATTCATGTTAAAGGGGAAGTCCGCAGTAACAAAGCAAATAGCTAAACGTTGTCCCACTACTGTTTGTGTAAAAAGCTGAGGGATGTGGCTAAAGTAACCAGTCTCAGATGAATAGACAGGGCTCTGGGTGGAAGGACTGACCATCCATGGTATACAGTCGTGCCCAAAAGTTTTGACAATGACACAAATATGAAGTCTGCTGCCTCAGTTTGTATGATGGCAATTTGCATATAGTCCAGAATGTTATGAAGAGTGATCAGATGAATTGCATTTAATTGCAAAGTCCCTCTTTGCCATGCAAATGAACTGAATCTCAAAAAAACATTTCCACTGCATTTCATCCCTGCCACAAAAGGACCAGCTGACATCATGTCAGTGATTCTCTCGTTAACACAGGTGTGAGTGTTGACGAGGACAAGGCTGGAGATCACTCTGTCATGCTGATTGAGTTCGAATAACAGACTGGAAGCTTCAAAAGGAGGGGGGTGCTTGGAATCACTGTTCTTCCTCTGTCAACCATGGTTCCCTGCATGGAAACACGTGCCGTCATCATTGCTTTGCACAAAAAAGAGCTTCACAGGCAAGGATATTGTTGCCAGTAATATTTGCATCTAAATCAACCATTTATCGGATCATCGAGAACTTTAAGGAGAGCGGTTGAATTGTTGTGAAGAAGGCTTCAGGGCGCCCAAGAAAGTCCAGCAAGCGCCAGGACCGTCTCCTAAAGTTGATTCAGCTGCGGGATCGGGGCACCACCAGTACAGAGATTGCTCAGGAATGGCAGCAGGCAGGTGTGAGTGCATTTGTACGCACAGTGAGGCGAAGACTTTTGGAGGATGGCCTGGTGTCAAGAAGGGCAGCAAAGAAGCCACTTCTCTCCAGGAAAAACATCAGGGACAGACTGATATTCTGCAAAAGGTACAGGGATTGGACTGCTGAGGACTGGGGTAAAGTCATTTTTTCTGATGAATCCCCTTTCCGATTGTTTGGGGCATATGGATAAAAGCTTGGAGCCGGAGAAGACAAGGTGAGCGCTACCATCAGTCCTGTGTCTTGCCAACAGCAAAGCATCCCGGGACCATTCATGTGTGGGGTTGCTTCTCAGCCAAGGGAGTGGGCTCACTCACAATTTTGCCTAAGAACACAGCCATGAATAAAGAATGGTACCAACACATCCTCAGAGAGCAACTTCTCCCAACTATCCAGGAACAGTTTGGTGGCGAACAATGCCTTTTCCAGCATGATGGAGCACCTTGCCATAAGGAAAACGTGATAACTAAGTGGCTCGGGGAACAAAACATCGATATTTTGGGTCCATGGTCAGGAAACTCCCCAGACCTTAATCCCATTGAGAACTTGCGGTCAATCCTAAAGAGGCGGGTGAACAAACAAAAACCCACAAATTCTGACAAACTCCAAGCATTGATTATGCAAGAATGGGCTGCCATCAGTCAGGATGTGGCCCAGAAGTTAATTGACAGCATGCCAGGGCGGATTGCAGAGGTCTTGAAAAAGAAGGGTCAACAATGCAAATATTGACTCTCTGCATCAACTTCATGTAATTGTCAATAAAAGCCTTTGACACTTATGAAATGCTTGTAATTATACGTCAGTATCCATAGTAACATCTGACAAAAATATCTAAAGACACTGAAGCAGCAAACTTTGTGGAAATTAAAATTTGTGTCATTCTCAAAACTTTTATCCACGCCTGTTTGCATTAACTTTGTTGACAAACAATCGAGTAAAACACAGTTATATTTTGCGTTCTGATGGGTACGACAGTTGATCAGGCATTTATAAATTATATTCTTCAAGAATCAATGGGGTACATATCATTCATATATAAGTCTAAAAATGGATGTAGAAACTGTATATTGTCCCTTTTTAAATGTGTAACGTTTCACTTTGTAATTCAATTCTTATGCTGTAAATTTCATATTATAATGGTTGATTATTTGAAATTTTAAAAAATGCATTTACATTGTTTTTCACTTTGTAATTCAATTCTTATGTAAAATGCATTCACATTGTTATTAACTTCCTGATATGAGTTTAATGAAACAGCCTTCATCCATTCTCCCAAGGTGCGTAATATCCCAAGGTGATTGATATTGTCTCTGTGTCCCTGGCAGGGATCTAGTGGCTATAATAGCAGTGTTAGAGTACAACCAATGGTTCACAAAGCTCTCCACAAAGGATTGTAAACTGGTGAGTTAAACTGAGCCTTCGTACCCCCTCTCAGTCTGCCTCTCGCTCTCTCTCTTTCTGTCTGCCTCTGTCTCCTCCCTTTCCTCATCTCTCTGTCTGTCTCTCTGTCTGTCTCTCTGTCTGTCTCTCTGTCTGTCTCTCTGTCTGTCTATCTCTGTCTTTCTCTGTCTGTCTTTCTCTGTCTGTCTCGCTGTCTGTCTCGCTGTCTGTCTCTCTGTCTGTCTCGCTGTCTGTCTCTCTGTCCGTCTCTCCCCCACGGCAGAACTGTCTGGTGTTTCCCTGTGATAAGAGTCTTCATTCCACAAAGAACAGTGGGTATCAATTACACAGTGTCAGTCCAGTCAGGCCCAAGTATCTCAGACACAATCTGAACATCCTTTCCCCCTAGTCTTGTCAACTATCACACAGTTCCATCATGGAGGACGCACGCACACACGCACACACACACACACACACACACACACACACACACACACACACACACACACACACACACACACACACACACACACACACACACACACACACACACACACACACACACACACACACAAAGCAGACCAAAAGGCTTTGTGGGGGTAATTAGACTCTGAATGTTAATGTCCTGTATTGACTATGGAGAGAGAGAGAGATTTATGTTTATTTATTTTCCCTTTTGTACTTTAACTATTTGTACATCGTTACGACACTATATATAGACATAATATGACATTTGAAATGTCTCTATTCCTTTGGAACTTTAGTGATTGTAATGTTTACTGTTCATTTTTATTGTTTTTCACCTTTGTTTATTGTCTATTTCACTTGCTGTGACAATGTAAATTAAAGCCCCTTAAATTGAATTGAAATAGAGAGAGAGACAAAGAGGTGTAGAGAGAGACACACACAGAGAGAGAGAGAGTTTTAGAGAGAGAGACAAAGAGGTGTAGAGAGACACACACAGAGAGAGAGAGAGTTTTAGAGAGAGAGACAAAGAGGTGTAGAGAGACACACACACAGAGAGAGAGAGAGTTTTAGAGAGAGAGACAAAGAGGTGTAGAGAGAGACACACACACAAAGAGAGAGAGTTTTAGAGAGAGAGACAAAGAGGTGTAGAGAGAGACACACACAGAGAGAGAGTTTTAGAGAGAGAGACAAAGAGGTGTAGAGAGAGACACACACAGAGAGAGAGAGAGAATTTTACAGAGAGAGACAAAGAGGTGTAGAGAGAGACACACACATAGAGAGAGAGAGTTTTAGAGAGAGAGACAAAGAGGTGTAGAGAGAGACACACACAGAGAGAGAGTTTTAGAGAGAGAGACAAAGAGGTGTAGAGACACACACAGAGAGAGAGAGTTTTAGAGAGAGAGACAAAGAGGTGTAGAGAGAGACACACAGAGAGAGAGAGAGTTTTAGAGAGAGAGACAAAGAGGTGTAGAGACACACACAGAGAGAGAGAGTTTTAGAGAGAGAGATAAAGAGGTGTAGAGAGACACACACAGAGAGAGAGAGTTTTAGAGAGAGAGATAAAGAGGTGTAGAGAGAGACACAGAGAGAGAGAGAGAGTTTTAGAGAGAGAGATAAAATAAGAGAGAGTGGTGAGCCCCTCAGCCCGGTAGCTTTTGTTTGAGAGCTAAGTTGCCATAGAAACCAGCGCAGGGTCTTTTGGGATACTAAAGCTCCTGTTTTGACTGGTATGTGATGTGATGCATGTGTCTGCTAGTCTGTGACAGGAAAGCATTCATCAGGCTCCTCTGGACTTAATGGCCGTGTGGGTTGGAAGGTTGGGAATTAGATTTCTCTGCATTCCAAAATACTTTAGCATTAAGGAGTTAGATTGGGGGTAAGGCCCTGCGTTAGACTAGTGTCCTGTCCAGGGGGTGTCCTGGTACATCAAGCTGCCTCACTACAGAAACAGGAGATAGACGTGTGTCCTGTCCAGGAGGTGTCCTGGTACATCAAGCTGTCTCACTACAGAAACAGGAGATAGACGTGTGTCCTGTCCAGGAGGTGTCCTGGTACATCAAGCTGCCTCACTACAGAAACAGGAGATAGACTAGTGTCCTGTCCAGGAGGTGTCCTGGTACATCAAGCTGCCTCACTACAGAAACAGGAGATAGACTAGTGTCCTGTCCAGGAGGTGTCCTGGTACATCAAGCTGTCACACTACAGTAACAGGAGATAGACTAGTGTCCTGTCCAGGGGGTGTCCTGGTACATCAAGCTGCTACAGAAACAGGAGATAGACTAGTGTCCTGTCCAGGGGGTGTCCTGGTACATCAAGCTGCTACAGAAACAGGAGATAGACTAGTGTCCTGTCCAGGGGGTGTACTGGTACATCAAGCTGTGTGTTAGTATCCCTCACTGTACTGTGTTAGTATCCCTCACTGTACTGTGTGTTAGTATCCCTCACTGTACTGTGTTAACATCCCTCACTGTACTGTGTGTTAGTATCCCTCACTGTACTGTGTGTTAGTATCCCTCACTGTACTGTGTTAACATCCCTCACTGTACTGTGTGTTAGCATCCCTCACTGTACTGTGTGTTAGCATCCCTCACTGTACTGTGTGTTAGTATCCCTCACTGTACTGTGTGTTAGCATCCCTCACTGTACTGTGTTAACATCCCTCACTGTACTGTGTTAACATCCTTCAGTCTAACATGAGAACCAGTATTCTGATGTCCACTGTGACCTCCTGTCCTTTACTCTGAGCACACCTACTATCTCTTTCTCTCTCACTTTCTCTCTCTGCTGTCTCTCTCTCTCTCTCTCTCATCTCTCTCTTCTTTCTGTCATTCTTTTCTCTCTCTCTCTCTCTCTCTCTCTCTCTCTCTTTCTCGCTCTCCTCTCTCTCTCTCTCTCTCTCTCTCTCTCCTTTCTCTCCTCTCTCCGCTCTCTCTCTCTCTCTCTCTCTCTTCTTTCTCTCCTCTCTCCTCTCTCTCTCTCTCTCTCTCTCTCTCTCTCTCTCTCTCTCTCTCTCTCTCTCTCTCAATTCAATTCAATTCAATTCAAGGGCTTTATTGGCATGGGAAACATGTGTTAACATTGCCAAAGCAAGTGAGGTAGACAACATACAAAGTGAAAATATAAAGTGAAAAACAACAAAAATTAACAGTAAACATTACACATACAGAGGTTTCAAAACAGTAAAGACATTACAAATGTCATATTATATATATATATACAGTGTTTTAACAATGTACAAATGGTTAAAGGACACAAGATAAAATAAATAAGCATAAATATGGGTTGTATTTACAATGGTGTGTGTTCTTCACTGGTTGCCCTTTTCTCGTGGCAACAGGTCACAAATCTTGCTGCTGTGATGGCACACTGTGGAATTTCACCCAGTAGATATGGGAGTTTTTCAAATTTGGATTTGTTTTCGAATTCTTTGTGGATCTGTGTAATCTGAGGGAAATATGTCTCTCTAATATGGTCATACATTGGGCAGGAGGTTAGGAAGTGCAGCTCAGTTTCCACCTCATTTTGTGGGCAGTGAGCACATAGCCTGTCTTCTCTTGAGAGCCATGTCTGCCTACGGCGGCCTTTCTCAATAGCAAGGCTATGCTCACTGAGTCTGTACATAGTCAAAGCTTTCCTTAATTTTGGGTCAGTCACAGTGGTCAGGTATTCTGCCGCTGTGTACTCTCTGTTTAGGGCCAAATAGCATTCTAGTTTGCTCTGTTTTTTTGTTAATTCTTTCCAATGTGTCAAGTAATTATCTTTTTGTTTTCTCATGATTTGGTTGGGTCTAATTGTGCTGTTGTCCTGGGGCTCTGTAGGGTGTGTTTGTGTTTGTGAACAGAGCCCCAGGACCAGCTTGCTTAGGGGACTCTTCTCCAGGTTCATCTCTCTGTAGGTGATGGCTTTGTTATGGAAGGTTTGTGAATCACTTCCTTTTAGGTGGTTGTAGAATTTAACGGCTCTTTTCTGGATTTTGATAATTAGTGGGTATCGGCCTAATTCTGCTCTGCATGCATTATTTGGTGTTCTACGTTGTACACGGAGGATATTTTTGCAGAATTCTGCGTGCAGAGTCTCAATTTGGTGTTTGTCCCATTTTGTGAAGTCTTGGTTGGTGAGCGGACCCCAGACCTCACAACCATAAAGGGCAATGGGCTCTATGACTGATTCAAGTATTTTTAGCCAAATCCTAATTGGTATGTTGAAATTTATGTTTCTTTTGATGGCATAGAATGCCCTTCTTGCCTTGTCTCTCAGATCGTTCACAGCTTTGTGGAAGTTACCTGTGGCGCTGATGTTTAGGCCAAGGTATGTATAGTTTTTTGTGTGCTCTAGGGCAACAGTGTCTAGATTGAATTTGTATTTGTGGTCCTGGTGACTGGACCTTTTTTGGAACACCATTATTTTGGTCTTACTGAGATTTACTGTCAGGGCCCAGGTCTGACAGAATCTGTGCATAAGATCTAGGTGCTGCTGTAGGCCCTCCTTGGTTGGTGACAGAAGCACCAGATCATCGGCAAACAGCAGACATTTGACTTCGGATTCTAGCAGGGGGAGGCCGGGTGCTGCAGACTTTTCTAGTGCCCGCGCCAATTCGTTGATATATATGTTGAAGAGGGTGGGGCTTAAACTGCATCCCTGTCTAACCCCACGACCCTGTGTGAAGAAATGTGTGTGTTTTTTGCCAATTTTAACCGCACACTTGTTGTTTGTGTACATGGATTTTATAATGTCGTATGTTTTACCCCCAACACCACTTTCCATCAGTTTGTATAGCAGACCCTCATGCCAGATTGAGTCGAAGGCTTTTTTGAAATCAACAAAGCATGAGAAGACTTTGCCTTTGTTTTGGTTTGTTTGGTTGTCAATTAGGGTGTGCAGGGTGAATACATGGTCTGTTGTACGGTAATTTGGTAAAAAGCCAATTTGGCATTTGCTCAGTACATTGTTTTCATTGAGGAAATGTACGAGTCTGCTGTTAATAATAATGCAGAGGATTTTCCCAAGGTTACTGTTGACACATATTCCACGGTAGTTATTGGGGTCAAATTTGTCTCCACTTTTGTGGATTGGGGTGATCAGTCCTTGGTTCCAAATATTGGGGAAGATGCCAGAGCTAAGTATGATGTTAAAGAGTTTTAGTATAGCCAATTGGAATTTGTTGTCTGTATATTTGATCATTTCATTGAGGATACCATCAACACCACAGGCCTTTTTGGGTTGGAGGGTTTTTATTTTGTCCTGTAACTCATTCAATGTAATTGGATAATCCAGTGGGTTCTGGTAGTCTTTAATAGATGATTCTAAGATCTGTATTTGATCATGTATATGTTTTTGCTCTTTATTCTTTGTTATAGAGCCAAAAAGATTGGAGAAGTGGTTTACCCATACATCTCCATTTTGGATAGATAATTCTTCTTGTTGTTGTTTGTTTAGTGTTTTCCAATTTTCCCAGAAGTGGTTAGAGTCTATGGATTCTTCAATTGCATTGAGCTGATTTCTGACATGCTGTTCCTTCTTTTTCCGTAGTGTATTTCTGTATTGTTTTAGTGATTCACCATAGTGAAGGCGTAGACTCAGGTTTTCCGGGTCTCTATGTTTTTGGTTGGACAGGTTTCTCAATTTCTTTCTTAGATTTTTGCATTCTTCATCAAACCATTTGTCATTATTGTTAATTTTCTTCGGTTTTCTATTTGAGATTTTTAGATTTGATAGGGAAGCTGAGAGGTCAAATATACTGTTAAGATTTTCTACTGCCAAGTTTACACCTTCACTATTACAGCGGAACGTTTTACCCAGGAAATTGTCTAAAAGGGATTGAATTTGTTGTTGCCTAATTGTTTTTTGGTAGGTTTCCAAACTGCATTCCTTCCATCTATAGCATTTCTTAATGTTACTCAGTTCCTTTGGCTTTGATGCCTCATGATTGATTATTGCTCTGTTTAAGTAGACTGTGATTTTGCTGTGGTCTGATAGGGGTGTCAGTGGGCTGACTGTGAACGCTCTGAGAGACTCTGGGTTGAGGTCGGTGATAAAGTAGTCTACAGTACTACTGCCAAGAGATGAGCTATAGGTGTACCTACCATAGGAGTCCCCTCGAAGCCTACCGTTGACTATGTACATACCCAGCGTGCGACAGAGCTGCAGGAGTTGTGACCCGTTTTTGTTGGTTATGTTGTCATAGTTGTGCCTAGGGGGGCATATGTGGGAGGGAATGCTGTCACCTCCAGGCAGGTGTTTGTCCCCCTGTGTGCTTAGGGTGTCAGGTTCTTGTCCGGTTCTGGCATTTAGGTCGCCACAGACTAGTACATGTCCCTGGGCCTGGAAATGATTGATTTCCCCCTCCAGGATGGAGAAGCTGTCTTCATTAAAATATGGGGATTCTAGTGGGGGGATATAGGTAGCACACAGGAGGACATTTTTCTCTGTTAGGATAATTTCCTTTTGAATTTCTAGCCAAATGTAAAATGTTCCTGTTTTGATTAATTTAATGGAGTGAGTTAGGTCTGCTCTATACCAAATTAGCATACCCCCTGAGTCCCTTCCCTGTTTCACACCTGGTAGTTTGGTGGATGGGACTACCAGCTCTCTGTAACCTAGAGGGCAACCAGTGGGTCCGTCTCCTCTATACCAGGTTTCTTGCAGGATGACAATGTCTGTATTACCGATTTCTTTGGTGAAGTCCGGGTTTCTGCTCTTTAGGCCAAAGGCAGATGACCTCAGGCCTTGGATATTCCATGATAATATAGTGAAGGCTTTTTGTTCCATAGAGTGTCCAATGTTGTTGGTCGTGGTTTGGCCTCAGGCCAGTAAGTGTGAGCAGAGCCTGCTGAGCATCTGGTACATGCCATTGGCTTCGGCGAGTGTGAGAGTGGGGGTTGGGACTGTTTGCCCGCTCACTACCTGGGCGTATGTGTGGCTTCCATGTTGAGGCCCTCTTTGCGGGGGTGGGGTGCATGGGGTGGGCAGGAGTGGCATAGGTCTGACCTGGGTGGGCCTAAATGGGGTGTGGGCATGGTTGACGTGGGGGGGTGTTGATTGGTTGGGGTGGGGGTGTGGATGTGTCTGGGTGTACTGTGGTCTGGATGTAATTCCTCTTGTTGTGGGTCCTCTATGTGTAGGTCCAGGGGGGGGTCCTGCAGATCTGGGAGGGTGTCTCGCTGGTCTGGATGGGGTGTCTATTGATCTGTTGCTCCTGTGTGAAGTGTTGGGGATACGTTTGAGAGCGATGTCCTTTAGAGTTCGGGCAAAGGTGGGCACTGCTGCCTTGTAGAGGTGGACCTGGTCATAGAGGCTGTTCAAGTCCAGGGTGGAGTGGTGGGCCAGGAAAACGTTTGGTTTTGAGGCACAGTCACGGGAAATACTTGCATTTACCCGCTGTATTGTGGCAGGGTGGAAGTCTTTTCGTGGTAGCAGGGTGGAGATAACCACTTGTGCGTTGGGGAAAGTAGAAGAAGCCTTTTCAATCACTCTCTTCAGTGCTGTGGCCACTCTTTCCTGCAGTGCTCTCAGGTCGTTTGTGCCTGTGTGTATTATTATGTGGCTGGGTGAGCCTAGTTTGGCCTCAGACAGAAGGTCGAGGGCACGCTGGGTGTTTGGACACCAGAGTTTAGACACACTGTGTTTGGGAAAAAGTTTTTTTTCTTCTATATATTTCCCATTTGAGTCCATAAGTAGTACAATCTGTGTCTTGTGTTTGTCCTCAGTGGGTGTGGGGGGGTTGTCAAAAGGGCTATCAGGGTGGCTGACAGGGGGGGTGCTCAGAGGGGGTGAGAGCCTCTGGGCTTGGGGTTCTTCATTTGTCTGTTCTGCTGTGATTTCGACTCTATGGTCAGGGTCTGGTGTGGACTGTTCTGCTGTGGTGTCGACTCTATGTTCAGGGTCTGGTGTGGACTGTTCTGCTGTGGTGTCGAGACTTTTGTTGGGTGCTGAAGTGGGCTGTTCTGCTGGCTTCTCTGTGGGGGTGGCCACCTCTCTAGTGGGTTGTTCTCTGTCACACGCCGTCCCCATCAACTTCTCCTCCATCCCCCTCAACCTCTCCTCCACCAGCAGTCTGATACTCTCCTCTAGTGCTCTGTTCTGCTCCTCTTTCTCCTGTTGTATTTGTCTCACCACTGTCCAAAGTGCAGATATGTCTCTGTCCACCTCCAGCTCTCCGGGTCTGGTTAAGGGGCTGTTGTTGTGCTGGACTGTTGTCTGGGTCTGCGCTGACTGAAGTGTAATCACCTGCTGTTCCAGCTCCACCTGTCTTACCTCCAGCTGGGTGAATTTGTCCTTCATTTCAATGAGGGAGTGGTAATCTGTGCTGGGAGGTTGACTCTCCACTGGGGGTTGCTCATCTGTGGGGTTACATAATGAAGAGGTCTGGTCTGACCCGCTCTGTGTGGGGGTATCATTATCAAGGCAGAGCTTCTCCTGCTGGGCTAATTCTTTGATTAGGTGAAAGTCCAGCTGAAACTGTTTGTGGTTATTCTGTACCATTACTGATCCGGATTTATAGATATTTATATTACTTAACTCAGAGTCCTCGTTATCAAGTATTCTGAGTTTCCACCCCTCGTTAATCCCCCCTCTCGTAACAAAGGGGTAGTGTGCTAATATAGCACTGTGCCATGCCAGGGGATGGTTTGTGTGGAAGATGAGGTTGCTGATGTTCCCATTTTTGTAATAGTCAGCAAAAAGTGTCTCTTGATTTTCCATAAGGAGCTTCTTCTTGTGGTCTTTTCTTGCCTTATCATTCTTTACATGCAAAGGGTACTGTATTTTAATTACCTCTGAACAGCGGGAGGGAGCTTCTAAGGCCTCTCCATTTGGTTGGGGTAGACTGTGTGACTCTCCTGCCATTGTTGGGCTAATGGGCTTTGACACCTCTCACTTGACACGTCAGTGCTAGTTGAAGTCAGTTCCAGGTTGGATGGTGTTTTCAGGTTTCTGTTGTTTTCCAGAGAATTTGCTGTATAGGGTAAAAAATCCTTGGTTGTTGTGAACTTTCCAGGTGATTCCGTAATTCCGTCCAAAATGAGGTTGTAGGTTTTAAGTTTTGATTTGAAGTAGGGGTTATGTTGAAGAGGGTAGAATCCAGTATGTGTTCCTGACAAAAAATCCAAGTTTATCTAACTCCTAACCTATCTTTTTTAAAGAAAATGCTGAAAAATGCAGGAGCTCTGATCCTGACCTCTGCTCTGCCTCTCTCTCTCTCTCTCTCTCTCTCTCTCATTCTCTCTCTCTCTCTCTCCCTCAGTCCTAGGGAACAACAGTCCTCTGTGCCATCCCATTTCTCTCTGCCCCTGAAAAGAGAACCATCCTGCCTCACACAATCCCTCTTTGTCTGTCATAATTAGCATGCTGGCCACCAGAAATGTCTCTCGTATACATGCAATGTCACTTAGTTGTACTAACGCTGGTGTACTGTTATTCTGATCACTGTTTGTCATATGAATGTAAACAGATGAAGAGACTATTGACCTCCCTCTGCACTGCATAGCTGAACTGAAGGGATATATTTGATTTGATTCACTTGATTCACACAAAGGACAGATGGCAGAGTGGAATCAACAGGCCCTGAACTGAAGGGATGTATTTGATTTGATTCACTTGATTCACACAAAGGACAGATGGCAGAGTGGAATCAACAGGCCCTGAACTGAAGGGATATATTTGATTTGATTCACTTGATTCACATAAAGGACAGATGGCAGAGTGGAGTCAACAAGCCCTGAACTGAAGGGATATATTTGATTTAATTAATTAGATTCCCTCAGAGAATGGGTGGGCAGAGAGGAATCAACAGGCCCTGAACTGAAGGGATATATTTGATTTGATTCACTTGATTCACACAAAGGACAGATGGCAGAGTGGAATCAACAGGCCCTGAACTGAAGGGCTATATTTGATTTGATTCTCTTGATTCCCTCAGAGAATGGGTGGGCAGAGAGGAATCAACAGGCCCCACAGAAAGCAGAGAACTGGGTCAGGAGCTCTGTTTTGCAGCAGTGCAGAAGTCGGTTGCTCTCGTTGAATTTTTTATCAATCCTAAATGTAGGTTTCGTCTCCCGGCTCCCCTTTTACAGACCACCCCGTGGTCTCTTCTCAATCAGAGCCCTCATTCCAGACCTCTTTCCCTCTTCCCCCTGTTCAGTGTCTACAGTAGAGTAGAGGGGGTGGGGTGGGGGGGGGGGTGGATGGTTCCTTATCCTCCCTGACATGCTTGGACAGACAATCAACTCTGCTTTTAGGACGCCCAAACGAGAGTGGTCTGGCTCACGTTAAGAGGACTGCTGAAAGCAGAGGGCCGTTGTGGTGGTGGAACCTGTGTGTCACTATGCCATCAGTGATTGGGTGAAAACGGCAGACTCTGAGATACATCATCCTACATTGAACAACAGGAAAATGTTCATTGAGTTACCATTTGGTTTCCACTGTTTGTGGCGTGCTGAAGGTTCATTGAGTTAACAATCAGTTTCCAAATCAAATTGATTTATAAAGCTCTTCTTACATCAGCTGATATCTCAAAGATACTAAATGGTAACTCAATTAACATTTTCCTGTTGTTCAATGTACAGAAACAGCAGGCAGTTGAATTTGGACATGCATTTCATCCGGACGTGTCACCAACAAGTTAAAGGTTGAGACCGAGTCTGCGTCTCTCACATGGGTAGGCAGACCATTCCATAAAAATGGAGCTCTATAGGAGAAAGCCCTGCCTCCAGCTGTTTGCTGAGAAATTCTAGGGACAGTTAGGAGGCCTGCGTCTTGTGACCGTAGCATACGTGTAGGTATGTACGACAGGACCAAATCAGAAAGATGGGTAGGAAAGATGGCAAGGCACTGTATGTACGGCAGGACCAAATCATAGAGCTAGTTAGGAGCAAGCCCATGTAATGCTTTGTAGGTTAGCAGTAAAACCTTGAAATCAGCCCTTGCCTTGACAGGAAGCCAGTGTAGGGAGGCTAGCACAAAACTTGGATACATTTTTCTGCATATTTTTTTTTTACAGAAAGTTTCTGATTTTTGCAACTGTACAACCATCAAGATTAATTGTCAGATTCAATAGAAGATCTCTTTGTTTCTTGGGACCTAGAACAAGCATCTCTGTTTTGTCCGAGTTTAAAAGTAGAAAGTTTGCAGCCATCCACTTCCTTATGTCTGAAACACAGGCTTCCAGCGAGGGCAATTTTGGGGCTTCACCATGTTTCATCGAAATATACAGCTCTGTGTCATCTGCATAGCAGTGAAAGTTAACATTGTGTTTTTGAATGACATCATCAAGAGGTAAAATATATAGCGGAAACAATAGTGGTCCTAAAACGGAACCCTGAGGAACACCGAAATGTACAGAGGACAAACCATCCACAGAGACAAACTGATATCTTTCCGACAGATAAGATCTAAACCAGGCCAGAACTTGTCCGTGTAGACCAATTTGGGTTTCCAATCTCTCCAAAATAATGTGGTGATTGATGGTATCAAAAGCAGCACTAAGGTCTAGGGGCACGAGGACAGATGCAGAGCCTTGGTCTGATGCCATTAAAAGGTAATTTACCACCTTCACAAGTGCCGTCTCAGTGCTATGATGGGGTCTAAAACCAGACTGAAGCGTTTCGTATACATTGTTTGTCTTCAGGGAGGCTGTGAGTTGCTTAGTTTCCACAGTGTGTGAAGTGCTGAAGATTCATTTAGTACCAATCATTTCCAGTGTGTGGAGTGCTGAAGGTTCATTGAGTACCAATCAGTTCCAGTGTGTGGAGTGCTGAAGGTTCATTTAGTACCAATCAGTTTCCAGGTTGTGAAGTGCTGAAGGTTAATTGAGTACCAATCAGTTTCCAGTGTGTGGAGTGCTGAAGGTTCAGTTAGTACCAATCTGTTTCCAGGTTGTGGAGTGCTGAAGGTTCATTTAGTACCAATCTATTTCCAGGTTGTGGAGTGCTGAAGGTTCATTTAGTACCAATCTGTTTCCACACTGTGTGGAGTGCTGAAGATTCATTTAGTACCAATCTGTTTCCAGGTTGTGAAGTGCTGAAGGTTAATTTAGTACCAATCTGTTTCCAGGTTGTGATGTGCTGTCAGTGATATGTGGAATTGAAATGATGGTGTGTTTTTTAAATGTTGATGTAGCCTAAATACTAATGCTTCCTGACTTGTGTCCAGTCAGCAGACGTGTCTGACCAGATCCTTCGGGTGGTGGCCCGGTCCAGTCGACTAGAGGAACTGGTTCTGGACAACGCAGGACTCACGAGGTGACTACCCTCCTTTATATCGCTCGTTCTCTCTGTCTCTCTGCTGCCTCCTTCTCTCCGTATCACCCCTGGTGCCTGGAACACTTCACTCTACTTGTCTCTCTCCCTCTGTGTTTCTCTCTCTCTCTCTCCCTCTCTCCCTCTCCCTCTTTGTTTTTCTCTGTCTCTCTCTCTCTCTCTCTCTCTCTCTCTCTCTCTCTGTGTTTCTCTCTCTCTCTCTCTCTCTGTGTTTCTCTCTCTCTCTCTCTGTGTGTTTCTCTCTCTCTCTCTCTCTCTGTGTTTCTCTCTCTCTCTCTCTCTCTCTCTCTCTCTCTGTGATTCTCTCTCTCTGTTTCTCTCTCTGTGTGAGGTTTGTCAGAAACAGTGTTCTCTGTGTGGTACCAGTGGTCCTGACACAGCAGTCTCAGTTAGAGTTAGTTAAACAGTAAATCACAATGTGCTGTTGTTCTCTATGGCTGTAAGTAACACAAATACTGTGGTAGATATCTGACTGGTTTTATCTGACGTAAAGTCTCTCTCTCTCTCTCTCTCTCTGTTTCTCTCTCTCTCTTTCTCTCTCTCTCTTTCTCTCTCTATCTCTCTCCCCATCCCTTCTCTCCCTCCCTCTCCCTCCCTCTCTCTCTCTCTCTCTCTCTCTCTCTCTCTCTCTCTCTCTCTCTCTCGCTCTCTCTCGCTCTCTCTCGCTCTCTCTCGCTCTCTCTCGCTCTCTCTCGCTCTCTCTCGCTCTCTCGCTCTCTCGCTCTCTCGCTCTCTCTCTCTCACGCTCTCTCGCTCGCTGTCTCGCTCTCTCTCGCTCTCTCTCGCTCTCTCGCTCTCTCTCTCCCTCTCTCCCTCTCCAAAGGGATTTTGCACAGAAGCTGGCGAATGCCCTCTCCCATAACCCCAACTCAGGACTCCACACTGTCAACCTTGCCAATAACCCACTGGAGGATCGAGGTATGACTCTACTGCCCTCCTCTATTTTATTATACATTTATACTGAGACTTAAGGTCTCTTTTTTCAAATAAACACATGTACACAAAATATATACAGTACCAGTCAAAAGTCTGGACACACCTACTCATTCAAGGGTTTTTCTTTGTTTTTTCTTTGACTATTTTCTACATTGTAGAATAATAGTAAAGACATCAACACTATGAAATAACACACATGGAATCATGTAGTAACCAGACCAGTGTTAAACATACATTCTATTTTAGATTCTTCAATGTAGCCAGTCTTTGCCTTGATGACAGCGTTGCCCACTACTACTGTAGCCCCTCCACTCTAAAACGCTAGACCGGTAGTGTATATATGAGTACTACTATAGCCCCTCCACTCTAAAACGCTAGACCGGTAGTGTATATATGAGTACTACTATAGCCCCTCCACTCTAAAACGCTAGACCGGTAGTGTATATATGAGTACTACTATAGCCCCTCCACTCTAAAACGCTAGACCGGTAGTGTATATATGAGTACTACTGTAGCCCCTCCACTCTAAAACGCTAGACCGGTAGTGTATATATGAGTACTACTGTAGCCCCTCCACTCTAAAACGTTAGACTGGTAGTGTATATATGAGTACTACTATGGCCCCTCCACTCTAAAACGTCTGACCGGTAGTGTATATATGAGTACTACTATAGCCAGCCCCTCCACTCTAAAACGCTAGACCGGTAGTGTATATATGAGTACTACTATGGCCCCTCCACTCTAAAACACTAGACCGGTAGTGTATATATGAGTACTACTATGGCCCCTCCACTCTAAAACGTCTGACCGGTAGTGTATATATGAGTACTACTATAGCCCCTCCACTCTAAAACGCTAGACCGGTAGTGTATATATGAGTACTACTATAGCCCCTCCACTCTAAAACGCTAGACCGGTAGTGTATATATGAGTACTACTATGGCCCCTCCACTCTAAAACACTAGACCGGTAGTGTATATATGAGTACTACTATGGCCCCTCCACTCTAAAACGCTAGACCGGTAGTGTATATATGAGTACTACTATAGCCCCTCCACTCTAAAACGCTAGACTGGTAGTGTATATATGAGTACTACTATGGCCCCTCCACTAAAACGTCTGACCGGTAGTGTATATATGAGTACTACTATAGCCAGCCCCTCCACTCTAAAACGCTAGACCGGTAGTGTATATATGAGTACTACTATGGCCCCTCCACTCTAAAACACTAGACCGGTAGTGTATATATGAGTACTACTATGGCCCCTCCACTCTAAAACGTCTGACCGGTAGTGTATATATGAGTACTACTATAGCCCCTCCACTCTAAAACGCTAGACCGGTAGTGTATATATGAGTACTACTATAGCCCCTCCACTCTAAAACGCTAGACCGGTAGTGTATATATGAGTACTACTATGGCCCCTCCACTCTAAAACACTAGACCGGTAGTGTATATATGAGTACTACTATAGCCCCCCCACTCTAAAACGCTAGACCGGTAGTGTATATATGAGTACTACTATGGCCCCTCCACTCTAAAACGCTAGACCGGTAGTGTATATATGAGTACTACTATAGCCCCTCTGAATCTAAAGTATTTCAGATCACCTAGATACCGTTTCCTTTTTCTTCAGTTAGTTGTTTGGTCCTGTCTCTATGGCTCAACACTGTAATACAGCTCACTACAGAGTCACTGGACATGAAGGACCACCATTTCATTTCAGAGCTCAATCTCACTCACTTTCCCTCAGCAGAGAGCTGCTTCTGAGTACTAGAATAACCCCTCTAAATCTATCACTCAGCAGAGAGCTGCTTCTGACTACTAGAATAACCCCTCTAAATCTATCACTCAGCAGAGAGCTGCCTCTGAATACTAGAATAACCCCTCTAAATCTATCACTCAGCAGAGAGAGCTGCTTCTGACTACTAGAATAACCCCTCCAAATCTATCACTCAGCAGAGAGAGCTGCTTCTGAGTACTAGAATAACCTCTCTAAATCTATCACTCAGCAGAGAGCTGCTTCTGAGTACTAGAATAACCCTCTAAATCTATCACTCAGCAGAGAGCTGCTTCTGACTACTAGAATAACCCCTTTAAATCTATCACTCAGCAGAGAGAGCTGCTTCTGACTACTAGAATAACCCCTCTAAATCTGTCACTCAGCAGAGAGCTGCTTCTGACTACTAGAATAACCCTCTAAATCTATCACTCAGCAGAGAGCTGCTTCTGAGTACTAGAATAACCCTCTAAATCTATCACTCAGCAGAGAGCTGCTTCTGACAACTACAATAACCCCTCTAAATCTATCCCTCAGCAGAGAGCTGCTTCTGACTACTAGAATAACCACTCTAAATCTATCACTCAGCAGAGAGAGCTGCTTCTGACAACTACAATAACCCTTCTAAATCTATCACTCAGCAGAGAGAGCTGCTTCTGACAACTACAATAACCCCTCTAAATCTATCCCTCAGCAGAGAGCTGCTTCTGACAACTACAATAACCCCTCTAAATCTATCCCTCAGCAGAGAGCTGCTTCTGAGTACTAGAATAACCCTCTAAATCTATCACTCAGCAGAGAGAGCTGCTTCTGACAACTACAATAACCCCTCTAAATCTATCACTCAGCAGAGAGCTGCTTCTGAGTACTAGAATAACCCTCTAAATCTATCACTCAGCAGAGCTGCTTCTGACTACTAGAATAACCCTCTAAATCTATCACTCAGCAGAGAGCTGCTTCTGACTACTAGAATAACCCCTCTAAATCTATCACTCAGCAGAGCTGCTTCTGACTACTAGAATAACCCTCTAAATCTATCACTCAGCAGAGAGCTGCTTCTGACTACTAGAATAACCCCTCTAAATCTATTTAAATTGGAATCCCTTTGCCCTTGATCAAATATTAAACTCTTAAACTCTCAGATTATTGTGAATTTGAATCTGGTGATTCAGTGAGTGTCTTTTGTCCTTTAGCTGTCTCATTCCATTGAGAATTTCTAATGAATTTGAATCTGGTGATTCAGTGAGTGTCTTTTGTCCTTTAGCTGTCTCATTCCATTGAGAATATCTAATGAATTTGAAAGTATTTCCCTGTCGTTGATGATAGTCTCTGTTTTTCTCTGTGTTGTTGTGTTGTCCAAGTATAGAGAAGAAGAGTTAACAGAATGTTCTGGACTAGAATAGAACTCTTGGAATGTTTCCCTCTGAACTATGAGAGCAGGGTAAACATTTCATCACCTCTAGACGGGTGGTGTCTTTCCCTCTGAACTATGAGAGCAGTGTAAACATTTCATCACCTCTAGACGGGTGGTGTCTTTCCCTCTGAACTATGAGAGCAGGTTAATAAACATTTCATCACCTCTAGACGGGTGGTGTCTTTCCCTCTGAACTATGAGAGCAGGTTAGACATTTCATCACCTCTAGACGGGTGGTGTCTTTCCCTCTGAACTATGAGAGCAGGGTAAACATTTCATCACCTCTAGACGGGTGGTGTCTTTCCCTCTGAACTATGAGAGCAGGGTAAACATTTCATCACCTCTAGACGGGTGGTGTCTTTCCCTCTGAACTATGAGAGCAGGGTAAACATTTCATCACCTCTAGACGGGTGGTGTCTTTCCCTCTGAACTATGAGAGCAGGGTAAACATTTCATCACCTCTAGACGGGTGGTGTCTTTCCCTCTGAACTATGAGAGCAGGGTAAACATTTCATCACCTCTAGACGGGTGGTGTCTTTCCCTCTGAACTATGAGAGCAGGTTAATAAACATTTCATCACCTCTAGACGGGTGGTGTCTTTCCCTCTGAACTATGAGAGCAGGTTAATAAACATTTCATCACCTCTAGACGGGTGGTGTCTTTCCCTCTGAACTATGAGAGCAGGTTAGACATTTCATCACCTCTAGACGGGTGGTGTCTTTCCCTCTGAACTATGAGAGCAGGTTAATAAACATTTCATCACCTCTAGACGGGTGGTGTCTTTCCCTCTGAACTATGAGAGCAGGGTAAACATTTCATCACCTCTAGACGGGTGGTGTCTTTCCCTCTGAACTATGAGAGCAGGGTAAACATTTCATCACCTCTAGACGGGTGGTGTCTTTCCCTCTGAACTATGAGAGCAGGGTAAACATTTCATCACCTCTAGACGGGTGGTGTCTTTCCCTCTGAGCTATGAGAGCAGGTTAATAAACATTTCATCACCTCTAGATGGGTGGTGTCTTTCCCTCTGAACTATGAGAGCAGGTTAATAAACATTTCATCACCTCTAGACGGGTGGTGTCTTTCCCTCTGAACTATGAGAGCAGGTTAATAAACATTTCATCACCTCTAGACGGGTGGTGTCTTTCCCTCTGAACTATGAGAGCAGGGTAAACATTTCATCACCTCTAGACGGGTGGTGTCTTTCCCTCTGAACTATGAGAGCAGGGTAAACATTTCATCACCTCTAGACGGGTGGTGTCTTTCCCTCTGAACTATGAGAGCAGGTTAATAAACATTTCATCACCTCTAGACGGGTGGTGTCTTTCCCTCTGAACTATGAGAGCAGGTTAATAAACATTTCATCACCTCTAGACGGGTGGTGTCTTTCCCTCTGAACTATGAGAGCAGGGTAAATATTTCATCACCTCTAGATGGGTGGTGTCTTTCCCTCTGAACTATGAGAGCAGGTTAGACATTTCATCACCTCTAGACGGGTGGTGTCTTTCCCTCTGAACTATGAGAGCAGGTTAGACATTTCATCACCTCTAGACGGGTGGTGTCTTTCCCTCTGAACTATGAGAGCAGGTTAATAAACATTTCATCACCTCTAGACGGGTGGTGTCTTTCCCTCTGAACTATGAGAGCAGGTTAGTAGACATTTCATCACCTCTAGACGGGTGGTGTCTTTCCCTCTGAACTATGAGAGCAGGTTAGACATTTCATCACCTCTAGACGGGTGGTGTCTTTCCCTCTGAACTATGAGAGCAGGGTAAACATTTCATCACCTCTAGACGGGTGGTGTCTTTCCCTCTGAACTATGAGAGCAGGGTAAACATTTCATCACCTCTAGACGGGTGGTGTCTTTCCCTCTGAACTATGAGAGCAGGTTAGACATTTCATCACCTCTAGACGGGTGGTGTCTTTCCCTCTGAACTATGAGAGCAGGTTAATAAACATTTCATCACCTCTAGACGGGTGGTGTCTTTCCCTCTGAACTATGAGAGCAGGTTAATAAACATTTCATCACCTCTAGACGGGTGGTGTCTTTCCCTCTGAACTATGAGAGCAGGTTAATAAACATTTCATCACCTCTAGACGGGTGGTGTCTTTCCCTCTGAACTATGAGAGCAGGGTAAACATTTCATCACCTCTAGACGGGTGGTGTCTTTCCCTCTGAACTATGAGAGCAGGTTAATAAACATTTCATCACCTCTAGACGGGTGGTGTCTTTCCCTCTGAACTATGAGAGCAGGTTAATAAACATTTCATCACCTCTAGACGGGTGGTGTCTTTTCAAGTCACATCAATTAAAGAGACGCTAAAATATCCTGCGTCTCTCAGATTCACGAGCAAAATTTGTCCTCATGTAACATGTATCGTCAAGAGACAGTGGAGTTGTAGAATCTGTCTTTACACAAACGCTAAGCGGCCTGCATTAGAATGAACACTGAGTGTCTGTGTGAACAGAGCTGTAGTTTTCCTTCCCGCGTAGCTCCCCTCGGCAGGTCAGGGAAAAGGAAGGCAGTGAATTGAAATCCCCAGTCTGTCTGATATCGTGGTACTTGTATTGCCAAATGACTAAGTGTTGTTTTCCACTCTGCTGTTTTCTCCAGGAATCACCTCCCTGGGAGCACAGTTCGCCAAACTCCCGAAGGGACTCAAGCATTTAAACTTTTCCAAAACCTCATTGTCACCCAAAGGTAATGACTGGAGTTTCTCACATTCTGACACTTGCATGGAAAACTTGTATTCAACTTCCTTACCATGAACCACAGAACCACAGTTCTCTAATGTTTAACATCCACAGGCCGTTCTCTGATGTTTAACATCCACAGACAGTTCTCTAATGTTTAACATCCACAGACAGTTCTCTGATGTTTAACATCCACAGACAGTTCTCTAATGTTTAACATCCACAGGGCTGCTCTCTGATGTTTAACATCCACAGACAGCTCTCTGATGTTTAACATCCACAGACAGCTCTCTAATGTTTAACATCCACAGACAGTTCTCTGATGTTTAACATCCACAGACAGTTCTCTGTTTAACATCCACAGACAGTTCTCTGATGTTTAACATCCACAGACAGTTCTCTGATGTTTAACATCCACAGACAGTTCTCTGATGTTTAACATCCACAGACAGTTCTCTGATGTTTAACATCCACAGACAGTTCTCTGATGTTTAACATCCACAGACAGTTCTCTGATGTTTAACATCCACAGACAGTTCTCTGATGTTTAACATCCACAGACAGTTCTCTGATGTTTAACATCCACAGACAGTTCTCTGATGTTTAACATCCACAGACAGTTCTCTGATGTTTAACATCCACAGGGCTCCTCTCTAATGTTTAACATCCACAGACAGTTCTCTGATGTTTAACATCCACAGACAGTTCTCTGATGTTTAACATCCACAGACAGTTCTCTGATGTTTAACATCCACAGACAGTTCTCTGATGTTTAACATCCACAGACAGTTCTCTGATGTTTAACATCCACAGACAGTTCTCTGATGTTTAACATCCACAGGGCTGCTCTCTAATGTTTAACATCCACAGACAGTTCATCAACAGACAGTTCTCTAATGTTTAACATCCACAGACAGTTCTCTGATGTTTAACATCCACAGGGCTGCTCTCTGATGTTTAACATCCACAGACAGTTCTCTAATGTTTAACATCCACAGACAGTTCTCTAATGTTTAACATCCACAGACAGTTCTCTAATGTTTAACATCCACAGACAGTTCTCTAATGTTTAACATCCACAGACAGTTCTCTGATGTTTAACATCCACAGGGCTGCTCTCTGATGTTTAACATCCACAGACAGTTCTCTGATGTTTAACATCCACAGACAGTTCTCTGATGTTTAACATCCACAGGGCTGCTGTATACCACAGGTACAATAAAACATTTATTTTTACTGCTCTAAATACGTTGGTAACCAGTTTATAACAGCAATAAGGCACCTCAGGGGTTTGTGGTGTATGGTCAATATACCACGGATAAGGACTGTATCCAGGCACTCCGTGTTGCGTCGTGCTTTAAGAACAGCCCTTAGCCGTGGTATATAGGACACACCCCCTCGTGCCTTATTGCTTAGTGGAGCATCATCATAGGAGAGCAATTACTCAGTGTTCCTCTGTTCACACCTCTGATTAAACTGTTCACACCAACCAGCATGTTGTTAGTAATATAGCCCTAATTAATGACACTGTTACTGCAGAGGGAGGGAGTCTCTTGGAACAGCACTGTTACTGCAGAGGGAGGGAGTCTCTTGGAACAGCACTGTTACTGCAGAGGGAGGGAGTCTCTTGGAACAGCACTGTTACTGCAGAGGGAGGGAGTCTAATGGAACAGCACTGTTACTGCAGAGGGAGGGAGTCTAATGGAAAAGCACTGTTACTGCAGAGGGAGGGAGTCTCTTGGAACAGCACTGTTACTGCAGAGGGAGGGAGTCTAATGGAAAAGCACTGTTACTGCAGAGGGAGGGAGTCTAATGGAACAGCACTGTTACTGCAGAGGGAGGGAGTCTCCTGGAACAGCACTGTTACTGCAGAGGGAGGGAGTCTAATGGAAAAGCACTGTTACTGCAGAGGGAGGGAGTCTCTTGGAACAGCACTGTTACTGCAGAGGGAGGGAGTCTAATGGAACAGCACTGTTACTGCAGAGGGAGGGAGTCTCTTGGAACAGCACTGTTACTGCAGAGGGAGGGAGTCTCTTGGAACAGCACTGTTACTGCAGAGGGAGGGAGTCTCTTGTAACAGCACTGTTACTGCAGAGGGAAGGAGTCTAATGGAACAGCACTGTTACTGCAGAGGGAGGGAGTCTCCTGGAACAGCACTGTTACTGCAGAGGGAGGGAGTCTCCTGGAACAGCACTGTTACTGCAGAGGGAGGGAGTCTCTTGGAACAGCACTGTTACTGCAGAGGGAGGGAGTCTCTTGGAACAGCACTGTTACTGCAGAGGGAGGGAGTCTAATGGAACAGCACTGTTACTGCAGAGGGAGGGAGTCTCTTGGAACAGCACTGTTACTGCAGAGGGAGGGAGTCTCTTGGAACAGCACTGTTACTGCAGAGGGAGGGAGTCTCCTGGAACAGCACTGTTACTGCAGAGGGAGGGAGTCTCCTGGAACAGCACTGTTACTGCAGAGGGAAGGAGTCTCTTGTAACAGCACTGTTACTGCAGAGGGAGGGAGTCTCTTGGAACAGCACTGTTACTGCAGAGGGAAGGAGTCTCTTGGAACAGCACTGTTACTGCAGAGGGAGGGAGTCTCTTGGAACAGCACTGTTACTGCAGAGGGAGGGAGTCTCCTGGAACAGCACTGTTACTGCAGAGGGAGGGAGTCTCCTGGAACAGCACTGTTACTGCCGAGGGAGGGAGTCTCTTGGAACAGCACTGTTACTGCAGAGGGAGGGAGTCTCCTGGAACAGCACTGTTACTGCAGAGGGAGGGAGTCTAATGGAAAAGCACTGTTACTGCAGAGGGAGGGAGTCTAATGGAACAGCACTGTTACTGCAGAGGGAGGGAGTCTAATGGAACAGCACTGTTACTGCAGAGGGAGGGAGTCTCCTGGAACAGCACTGTTACTGCAGAGGGAGGGAGTCTAATGGAACAGCACTGTTACTGCAGAGGGAGGGAGTCTAATGGAACAGCACTGTTACTGCAGAGGGAGGGAGTCTCTTGTAACAGCACTGTTACTGCAGAGGGAGGGAGTCTCTTGGAACAGCACTGTTACTGCAGAGGGAGGGAGTCTCTTGGAACAGCACTGTTACTGCAGAGGGAGGGAGTCTCTTGGAACAGCACTGTTACTGCAGAGGGAGGGAGTCTAATGGAACAGCACTGTTACTGCAGAGGGAGGGAGTCTCTTGGAACAGCACTGTTACTGCAGAGGGAGGGAGTCTCTTGGAACAGCACTGTTACTGCAGAGGGAGGGAGTCTAATGGAACAGCACTGTTACTGCCGAGGGAGGGAGTCTCTTGGAACAGCACTGTTACTGCAGAGGGAGGGAGTCTCTTGGAACAGCACTGTTACTGCAGAGGGAGGGAGTCTCTTGGAACAGCACTGTTACTGCCGAGGGAGGGAGTCTCTTGGAACAGCACTGTTACTGCAGAGGGAGGGAGTCTCCTGGAACAGCACTGTTACTGCAGAGGGAGGGAGTCTCCTGGAACAGCACTGTTACTGCCGAGGGAGGGAGTCTCTTGGAACAGCACTGTTACTGCAGAGGGAGGGAGTCTCTTGGAACAGCACTGTTACTGCAGAGGGAGGGAGTCTCTTGGAACAGCACTGTTACTGCAGAGGGAGGGAGTCTCCTGGAACAGCACTGTTACTGCAGAGGGAGGGAGTCTCTTGGAACAGCACTGTTACTGCAGAGGGAGGGAGCCTAAAGGAACAGCACTGTTACTGCAGAGGGAGGGAGTCTCCTGGAACAGCACTGTTACTGCAGAGGGAGGGAGTCTAATGGAAAAGCACTGTTACTGCAGAGGGAGGGAGTCTCTTGGAACAGCACTGTTACTGCAGAGGGAGGGAGTCTAATGGAACAGCACTGTTACTGCAGAGGGAGGGAGTCTAATGGAACAGCACTGTTACTGCAGAGGGAGGGAGTCTCTTGGAACAGCACTGTTACTGCAGAGGGAGGGAGTCTAATGGAACAGCACTGTTACTGCAGAGGGAGGGAGTCTAATGGAACAGCACTGTTACTGCAGAGGGAAGGAGTCTCCTGGAACAGCACTGTTACTGCAGAGGGAGGGAGTCTCTTGGAACAGCACTGTTACTGCAGAGGGAGGGAGTCTCCTGGAACAGCACTGTTACTGCAGAGGGAGGGAGTCTCTTGGAACAGCACTGTTACTGCAGAGGGAGGGAGTCTAATGGAACAGCACTGTTACTGCAGAGGGAGGGAGTCTCTTGGAACAGCACTGTTACTGCAGAGGGAGGGAGTCTAATGGAACAGCACTGTTACTGCAGAGGGAGGGAGTCTCTTGGAACAGCACTGTTACTGCAGAGGGAGGGAGTCTCTTGGAACAGCACTGTTACTGCAGAGGGAGGGAGTCTAATGGAACAGCACTGTTACTGCAGAGGGAGGGAGTCTCTTGGAACAGCACTGTTACTGCAGAGGGAGGGAGTCTAATGGAACAGCACTGTTACTGCAGAGGGAGGGAGTCTAATGGAACAGCACTGTTACTGCAGAGGGAGGGAGTCTAATGGAACAGCACTGTTACTGCTCTCTCTCTCTCTGTCTCTCTCTCTGTCTCTCTCTCTCTCTCTCTCTCTCTCTCTGTCTCTCTCTCTTTCTCTGTCATGGCCTGTAATGAATTGAGTTCCATAGATCCACTTTCGGCATGCTTCAGAATGCCCCCTAAGGCCTGGCATTTATCTGTCTATTGATTGGTTCTCCCAGGAGAGAGGCCAGTTCCTCAGAGTTCACACTGACTTATGGGAGTTTGATTCTGGGCAAGAGAGATCCCTCACTGTCTGTCTAACCCTCTATAGCCAGAGAGATCCCTCACTGTCTGTCTAACCCACTATAGCCAGAGAGATCTTTCACTGTCTGTCTAACCCACTATAGGCAGGTAGATTGTTGACAGGCTGTCTAACTCTATAGCCAGATAGATTGTTGACAGGCTGTCTAACCCACTATAGCCAGGTAGATTGTTGACAGGCTGTCTGACCCTCTATAGCCAGGTAGATTGTTGACAGGCTGTCTAACCCTCTATAGCCAGGTAAATTGTTGACAGGCTGTCTAACCCACTATAGCCAGGTAGATCTGTGTTTGATGTGACATTGTGCCACTAATAACCCTGGCAATGCTCATGTCCTACAGTATATGTGGCTCTTCACTGTGAGAATGACTGGTTGAGAATCAGGCCATGTGCTGACCTTCCTATTGTCTTCACTGTGTTACCTGGTAGTGATACCTGGTGATACCTGGTGGTGATACCTGGTGGTGTTACCTGGTAGTGTTACCTGGTGGTGATACCTGGTGGTGATACCTGGTGGTGATACCTGGTGGTGTTACCTGATAGTGCTACCTGGTAGTGTTACCTGGTGGTGATACCTGGTGGTGTTACCTGTTGTGTTACCTGGTTGTGTTACCTGGTGGTGATACCTGGTGGTGTTACCTGGTGGTGTTACCTGGTGGTGGTGATACCTGGTGGTGATGATACCTGGTTGTGTTACCTGGTGGTGATACCTGGTGGTGTTACCTGGTGGTGTTACCTGGTGGTGATACCTGGTGGTGATACCTGGTGGTGTTACCTGGTGGTGTTACCTGGTGGTGATACCTGGTGGTGATACCTGGTGGTGAGACCTGGTGGTGATACCTGGTTGTGTTACCTGGTAGTGTTACCTGGTACTCAATGGCCTTCTCTGTACCCAGGGGTGAACAGGCCTGTATTACTGTACATTATCTCTCTGTCTCTAACCATCCTCTACCCCTCTGTGTGTTGTTCCAGGGGGGAACAGGCCTGTATTACTGTACATTATCTCTCTGCCTCTAACCATCCTCTACCCCTCTGTGTGTTGTTCCAGGGGGGAACAGGCCTGTATTACTGTACATTATCTCTCTGCCTCTAACCATCCTCTACCCCTCTGTGTGTTGTTCCAGGGGGGAACAGGCCTGTATTACTGTACATTATGTCTCTGTCTCTAACCATCCTCTAACCTGTTCTCTGTACCCAGGCCTGTATTACTGTACATTATCTCTCTGTCTCTAACCATCCTCTAGCCTGTTCTCTGTTCCCAGGGGGGAACAGGCCTGTATTACTGTACATTATCTCTCTGTCTCTAACCATCCTCTACCTTGTTCTCTGTACCCAGGCCTGTATTACTGTACATTATCTCTCTGTCTCTAACCATCCTCTAACCTGTTCTCTGTACCCAGGCCTGTATTACTGTACATTACCTCTCTGTCTCTAACCATCCTCTAACCTGTTCTCTGTACCCAGGCCTGTATTACTGTACATTATCTCTCTGTCTCTAACCATCCTCTACCCCTCTGTGTATTTTTCCAGGGGGGAACAGGCCTGTAATAATAACAGGTATTACCTGTTACCTGTATATTACCTCTCTGTCTCCAACCATCCTCTACCCCTCTGTGTGTTGTTCCAGGGGGGAACAGGCCTGTATTACTGTACATTACCTCTCTGTCTCTAACCATCCTCTACCCCTCTGTGTGTTGTCCCAGGGGTGAACAGCCTTGCCCAGTCACTGAGTGCCAACCAGTCCATCCCCAGCACGCTCAGTCACCTGGACCTCTCAGGGAACTTACTGCGGGCAGACGACATCCCGGTAGGTGGCGACATGGTCACATCTGTCTTGGTCACTTCCTTAATAACAGAGTCATAATGGGTAGAGTTGAGAGGAGAAAGGGACGTTTTGTTCATTTGCACAGATATTGAAACAAGACTTAACTGAAGACGGGAGAGATCCAGCGGAACCAGGTCGTCTAGTCTTCACACACCGAGTCCTATTGCGGCGTCTCCCCCTCCTCCGAGCCAGGGAGACGCAACCGCTGTCCGAATCACACTGACATCTAGCATCAATCATACCACATCGATTGTGTTCGCTAGTCTCTCTACCCAGCTCAGTGTTGATGCCTGTGTCTCTGTGGCGAGGCTGTACTCAGCTGGGTTTAAATCAGTCATCTGACTCTGTAGAATCACCTTGTAGATCTTGACACACTGTGAGCTACTAGAGACTGATGGGAAGGTTGATGTCAGAGGACAAGTCCTTCTGATTGGCTTAAAGGGTGATGGATTAGAAGACTTCACTTTCTGAGACCGTCAGGCCTGATGTAGCTTTGTTTAGGGGTTCCCATGGGAACGCATGCCCATACACACACACACACACACACACACACATCTGATGACCTCAGTGCTCTCAGTATAGCTGTTGATCACAATCTTGAAGGGTCACCCATGACAACCCCTGACAAGAGATACAATGGCCTTCAGAGAAATCACTATACGTTGGCAGGAAGCATTATTACCTGTTACCTATAGACAGCATCAGGCCATAATGTATCCAGACAGTATTACCTGTTACCTATAGACAGCATCAGGCCATCATTCATCCAGACAGTATTACCTGTTACCTATAGACAGCATCAGGCCATCATTTATCCAGACAGTATTACCTGTTACCTATAGACAGCATCAGGCCATCATTTATCCAGACAGTATTACCTGTTACCTATAGACAGCATCAGACCATCATTTATCCAGACAGTATTACCTGTTACCTATAGACAGCATCAGGCCATCATTTATCCAGACAGTATTACCTGTTACCTATAGACAGCATCAGGCCATCATTTATCCAGACAGTATTACCTGTTACCTATAGGTCATCATTTATCCAGATAGTATCACCTGTTACCTATAGACAGCATCAGGCCATCATTCATCCATCCAGACAGTATTACCTGTTACCTATAGACAGCATCAGGCCATCATTTATCCAGACAGTATTACCTGTTACCTATAGGTCATAATTTATCCAGATAGTATCACCTGTTACCTATAGACAGCATCAGACCATCATTTATCCAGACAGTATTACCTGTTACCTATAGGTCATCATTTATCCAGATAGTATCACCTGTTACCTATAGACAGCATCAGGCCATCATTCATCCATCCAGACAGTATTACCTGTTACCTATAGACAGCATCAGGCCATCATTTATCCAGACAGTATTACCTGTTACCTATAGACAGCATCAGACCATCATTCATCCATCCAGATAGTATCACCTGTTACCTATAGACAGCATCAGGTCATCATTTATCCAGATAGTATCACCTGTTACCTATAGACAGCATCAGGCCATCATTCATCCAGACAGTATCACCTGTTACCTATAGACAACATCAGACCATCATTTATCCAGACAGTATCACCTGTTACCTATAGACAGCATCAGACCATCATTCATCCAGACAGTATCACCTGTTACCTATAGACAGCATCAGACCATCATTTAACCATCCAGACAGTATTACCTGTTACCTATAGACCATCATTTATCCAGACAGTATTACCTGTTACCTATAGACAGCATCAGACCATCATTTATTCAGACAGTATTACCTGTTACCTATAGACCATCATTTATCCAGACAGTATTACCTGTTACCTATAGACAGCATCAGACCATCATTTATTCAGACAGTATTACCTGTTACCTATAGACCATCATTTATCCAGACAGTATTACCTGTTACCTATAGACAGCATCAGACCATCATTTATTCAGACAGTATTACCTGTTACCTATAGACCATAATTTATCCAGACAGTATTACCTGTTACCTATAGACAGCATCAGACCATCATTTATTCAGACAGTATTACCTGTTACCTATAGACAGCATCAGACCATCATTTATTCAGACAGTATTACCTGTTACCTATAGACCATCATTTAACCAGACAGTATTACCTGTTACCTATAGACAGCATCAGACCATCATTTATTCAGACAGTATTACCTGTTACCTATAGACAGCATCAGACCATCATTTAACCAGACAGTATTACCTGTTACCTATAGAGCATCATTTATCCAGACAGTATTACCTGTTACCTATAGACAGCATCAGACCATCATTCATCCAGACAGTATTACCTGTTACCTATAGACCATCATTTATTCAGACAGTATCACCTGTTACCTATAGACAGCATCAGACCATCATTTAACCATCCAGACAGTATTACCTGTTACCTATAGACCATCATTTAACCAGACAGTATTACCTGTTACCTATAGGCCATAATTTAACCAGACAGTATTACCTGTTACCTATAGACAGCATCAGGCCATCATTTAACCAGACAGTATCACCTGTTACCTATAGACAGCATCAGACCATCATTTAACCATCCAGACAGTATTACCTGTTACCTATAGACCATCATTTAACCAGACAGTATTACCTGTTACCTATAGGCCATCATTTAACCAGACAGTATTACCTGTTACCTATAGACAGCATCAGGCCATCATTTAACCAGACAGTTTGACCTGTTACCTATAGACAGCATCAGACCATCATTTAACCAGACAGTATCACCTGTTACCTATAGACAGCATCAGGCCATCATTCATCCATCCAGACAGTATTACCTGTTACCTATAGACCATCATTTATTCAGACAGTATTACCTGTTACCTATAGACAGCATCAAACCATCATTCATCCAGACAGTATTACCTGTTACCTATAGACAGCATCAGACCATCATTTATCCAGACAGTATTACCTGTTACCTATAGACCATCATTTATTCAGACAGTATTACCTGTTACCTATAGACAGCATCAGGCCATCATTTATCCAGACAGTATTACCTGTTACCTATAGACAGCATCAAACCATCATTCATCCAGACAGTATTACCTGTTACCTATAGACAGCATCAGACCATCATTTATCCAGACAGTATTACCTGTTACCTATAGACCATCATTTATTCAGACAGTATTACCTGTTACCTATAGACAGCATCAGGCCATCATTTATCCAGACAGTATTACCTGTTACCTATAGACAGCATCAGACCATCATTTATCCAGACAGTATTACCTGTTACCTATAGACAGCATCAGGCCATCATTTATCCAGACAGTATCACCTGTTACCTAAAGACAGCATCAGGCCATCATTTATCCAGACAGTATTACCTGTTACCTATAGGCCATCATTTAACCAGACAGTATTACCTGTTACCTATAGACAGCATCAGACCATCATTTAACCAGACAGTATTACCTGTTACCTATAGACAGCATCAGACCATCATTTATCCAGACAGTATTACCTGTTACCTATAGACAGCATCAGGCCATCATTTATCCAGACAGTATCACCTGTTACCTATAGACAGCATCAGACCATCATTCATCCATCCAGACTGTCTTGTTGCTAAAACTTGTTTTTTTCCCTCCATTTTTCTACCAGCATTTCTACCATTTCCTGGGCCAACCCAACAACCTGACGACTCTGGACCTGTCCAACACAGACTGCTCTCTGGACCTGGTGAGTGAGACAATAGTGTGTGTGTGTGTGTGTGTGTGTGTGTGTGTGTGTGTGTGTGTGTGTGTGTGTGTGTGTGTGTGTGTGTGTGTGTGTGTGTGTGTGTGTGTGTGTGTGTGTGTGTGTGTGTGTGTGTGTGTGTGTTAGAAGTGTTTTCAATGTCTTGGTAAGTGGCAATATTTAACAAATTTTAAACTACTTTTTTAGGAGACAGTGGTCTGCGCGCAGGCAACAGGCAGGTTGATTGACAGGTCCGGTCGCCTAGTGATGGATTTTAATCCCGCTTCAGAAGCGGCATTACTTTACAGACAAGTGAAATGGCGTTCATGTCTCCAGAGAAGGTTTCGTGTCGGCGTTTAAAAGGCCGTAGTGTCGCCTACCCTAAAAGACAAAACAAACAGGCCGTAACCAAGGTGTTTCCGTGGAGCGACGTACCAGGATATCTGAATAGACTCATCGATACAGCCTACTGTAGTTTCATATGAGGAGACAAAAAATACCACCGCCCACTCAGAGGGAGGGAGAGAGAGGAGGGGCAGGCAGGCAGAACAATGTTCATTGATCTGGTAATCTGTGTCTCACTAAGTATTAGTGCGATTAGCCCTGCAAAGTTACCTAAAGTTACCCTAAAGTTACCTAAAGTTACCCTAAAGTTACCTAAAGTAACCCTAAAGTTACCCTAAAAGTTACCCTAAAGTTACCTAAAGTTACCTAAAGTAACCCTAAAGTAACCCTAAAGTTACCCTAAAGTTACCTTAAAGTTACCTTAAAGTTACTTTAAAGTACACCTAAAGTTACCCTAGTTACCTAAAGTAACCCTAAAATTACCCTAAAGTTAACCTAAGTAACCCTAAAGTAACCCTAAAGTAAACCTAAAGTCACCCTAAAGTTACCCTAAAGTTACCCTAAAGTTACCCTAAAGTAACCCTAAAGTAACCCTAAAGTAACCCTAAAGTCACCCTAAAGTCACCCTAAAGTTACCCTAAAGGTACCTAAAGTTACCCTAAAGTTACCTAAAGTTACCCTAAAGTAACCTAAAGTTACCTAAAGTTACCCTAAAATTACCCTAAAGTTAACCAAAGTTCGCCTCTTCCTCTCTGGTTTTATAGCCATATATTCTAATTAGACTATAACATGGAAAATTATGTTTTGAGATAACGGCACTGATTTTAATTATGTGTTGGGGGGGAAGATAAAACATTTGGTTATGGATTTCTCTTAACATTAAGGATCCCAACTTCGTTTAAATGTTTCCCTACGAGAACGTTTGATCAGTGATACATTGTAACCACTCCCATGAACCACCATGTCCCATGGGCCTTACCAGAACGTTTGATCAGTGATACATTGTAACCACTCCCATGAACCACCATGTCCCATGGGCCTTACCAGAACGTTTGATCAGTGATACATTGTAACCACTCCCATGAACCACCATGTCCCATGGGCCTTACCAGAACGTTTGATCAGTGATACATTGTAACCACTCCCATGAATCACCATGTCCAATGGGCCTTACCAGAACGTTTGATCAGTGATACATTGTAACCACTCCCATGAATCACCATGTCCCATGGTCAGATGGTGTTGCATCAAACAGGATAGACTAACATGCTGACCAAACTGGCCTCGTTGCGTGCGTGAGCATTGCAAAATAAATGTACACATACATGTCATTCAGTCATTTCATCCAAGTCCCTCTGTGTGTTAATGGCTAATGGCTAAAGCTGGTATCTGTGCTAATCCACTCTTTATTATAGGTGTGTTAATGCTAATGGCTAAAGCTGGTATCTGTGCTAATCCACTCCTCTGTATTATTGGTGTGTTAATGCTAATGGCTAATGGCTATTGGCTAAAGCTGGTATCTGTGCTCATCCATTCCTCTGTATTATAGGTGTGTTAATGCTAATGGCTAATGGCTAAAGCTGGTATCTGTGCTTATCCACTCCTCTGTATTATAGGTGTGTTAATGCTAATGGCTAATGGCTAAAGCTGGTATCTGTGCTTATCCACTCCTCTGTATTATAGGTGTGTTAATGCTAATGGCTAATGGCTAAAGCTGGTATCTGTGCTAATCCACTCCTCTGTATTATAGGTGTGTTAATGCTAATAGCTAATGGCTAAAGCTGGTATCTGTGCTTATCCACTCCTCTGTATTATAGGTCTGTTAATGCTAATGGCTAAAGCTGGTATCTGTGCTAATCCACTCCTCTGTATTGTAGGTGTGTTAATGCTAATGGCTAATGGCTATTGGCTAAAGCTGGTATCTGTGCTAAACCACTCCTCTGTATTATAGGTGTCTTAATGCTAATGGATAATGCTATTGGCTAAAGCTGGTATCTGTGCTAATCCACTCCTCTGTATTAAAGGTCTGCTAATGCTAATATCTGTTCTAACCAATTCCTCTGTATTCCAGGTGTGTTCTGCTCTCCTGAGGGGCTCCGTCCAGAACCTCTCTGTCCTCAACATGTCCAAGAGTGTATTTGCACATAGGTGAGACCCACGACATCCCATAATATAACAACCAGCAGTAGAGTACCACAGACCCTCTGCCTCAGCCATGGGGTCATCTCATCTTATCATACATAATACATCTCTTTTAGTCCTAGCATTATCTCATGTAGCTCATTCATTTGATCTCCACACATGGCCCAGTTGGTCACAAAGTGTTAGTTCTTGTATGGCTGCCACCAAAGACCCCATGTTGTGGCTTTGCAACTGTATTCAGATTGTAATGTATTTAAATATGAATATATTCATATTTAGCTAGTCTGTGGGTGGTTGTCATTATCAATGTGTCCGAACTCAGGAGGATTGATAGCTGTTAATTAGAGAAGCTGTCTGATGAGAACTTTTCTCAACTAGCCTACCTGGTTAAATAAAGGTCAAATTTAAAAAAAAATGTTTTATATGATTTAATTTTCTGTTTTAATAATATCAATTCAATTCCCAGAGAGGCAATTACTGTAGAAACAACAACACAAAACTAAACTTTAAATGTTCCCAACCACGATTGACCCTGGATAATTAGATTAATATAAACAATTGATTCTTAAAAGTGGTAAAGCAATAGAATGGGAAAAGTTTTACCAGACTAGATACATATCAATCAAACATTTATTTTTGAAAAATACTCATAAACAAATACAAGAACATGTTTCAGTGTAATACAATATGCAAAAAGATATAGATTTATTCAATGTTAATGCCGAAAAGGCTTTCGACCATCTTGAATTGGCTATTCGCTTCAAAACTTTGGAAGCTTTGAACTCTGAACTGCAGGTTGCCCAGGTGTTTGGCCTCGTCTATCAGAGCTCCTGAGACCAGTTGTGGATCCAGCAGTGTGTACTGGGATCTTTCCTTTGTGGTCCTGAAGTTCTGCAGGAATGAGATGTCTTCATCTTTCAGCTCCTCCTCTATGGTTCTGATTGAGTCTGAAAGTGATGATGTCTTTCTGCTCATCTCTTCAATCTTCTTCTTCATCAATCTGACTCTTCTGCTCCTCTTCCTCCCTCAGTGCAGCTAGCCTGGCCTCCTCTTCCTCCCTCAGTGCAGCTATCCTGGCTGGCTCTTCCTCCCTCAGTGCAGCTAGCCTGGCCTCCTCTTCCTCTCTCAGTGCAGCTATCCTGGCTGCCTCTTCCTCCCTCAGTGCAGCTAGCCGGCCTCCTCTTCCTCCCTCAGTGCAGCTAGCCTGGCCTCCTCTTCCTCCCTCAGTGCAGCTAGCCTGGCTGCCTCTTCCTCCCTCAGTGCAGCTAGCCTGGCCTCCTCTTCCTCCCTCAGTGCAGCTATCCTGACTGCCTCTTCATCTCGTAGAAACTGGTGAAGCTTCTCAAACTCTTTCCTAATCTGTTTCTCTGTGTGCTGGACCTGCCTCTTCATGTGCCCTGCTGTTTCATTAAAGGTTAAACTCTCTGACTCCTACCTCAGACCCAGCTGAAGCTCTCTGACTCCTCTCTTCTACCTCAGACCCAGCTGAAGCTCTCTGACTCCTCTCTTCTACCTCAGACCCAGCTGAAGCTCTCTGACTCCTCTCTTCTAACCTCAGACCCAGCTGAAGCTCTCTGACTCCCCTCTCTTCTACCTCAGACCCAGCTGAAGCTCTCTGACTCCCCTCTTCTACCTCAGACCCAGCTGAAGCTCTCTGACTCCTCTCTTCTACCTCAGACCCAGCTGAAGCTCTCTGACTCCCATCTTCTACCTCAGACCCAGCTGAAGCTCTCTGACTCCTCTCTTCTACCTCAGACACAGCTGAAGCAGTCTGACTCCCCTCTCTTCTACCTCAGACACAGCTGAAGCTGTCTGACTCCCCTATCTTCTTCCTCAGACCCAGCTGAAGCTCTCTGACTCCTCTCTTCTACCTCAGACCCAGCTGAAGCTCTCTGACCCCTCTCTTCTACCTCAGACCCAGCTGAAGCTCTCTGACCCCTCTTCTACCTCAGACCCAGCTGAAGCTCTCTGACTCCTCTCTTCTACCTCAGACACAGCTGAAGCTGTCTGACTCCCCTCTCTTCTACCTCAGACCCAGCTGAAGCTCTCTGACTCCTCTCTTCTACCTCAGACCCAGCTGAAGCTCTCTGACCCCTCTCTTCTACCTCAGACCCAGCTGAAGCTCTCTGACCCCTCTTCTACCTCAGACCCAGCTGAAGCTCTCTGACTCCTCTCTTCTACCTCAGACACAGCTGAAGCTGTCTGACTCCCCTCTCTTCTACCTCAGACCCAGCTGAAGCTCTCTGACCCCTCTTCTACCTCAGACCCAGCTGAAACTCTCTGACTCCTCTCTTCTACCTCAGACCCAGCTGAAGCTCTCTGACTCCCCTCTTCTATCTCAGACCCAGCTGAAGCTCTCTGACTCCCCTCTTCTACCTCTGACCCAGCTGAAGCTCTCTGACTCCTCTCTTCTATCTCAGACCCAGCTGAAGCTCTCGGACTCGTCTCCTGTAAGAAGGCCTCACACAGGTTCTTCAGAGCCAGGTTACAGGGAGGTTCAATCATAGGACATCTTCTCCTACAAACTGGACATTCCCGTGGTTCCTTCTGTTTCCAGCATAATTCCAGACAGGCTTTATAAAAGCTGTGGCTACAGGGCAGAATGACAGGATCTCTGAAGATGCCACAGCAGACAGGACATGAGAAATCCTCCTCAGGAAGAGAACGTTTGGAGGCCATTTTCTCACACAGTGCCGCTCCCTGTTCTGTAACAGCTTCTGAAGAATACGTTCAGTTTCTCTCGACAATTTCCTCTTTTCAAGAGAAAGTAATCCACTGAAATACAGTCCTACGTCCACAATATCCACCCAACAGTGAAGCTACACACGGAGATGACAGTTCTGATGATGATACGTCCTTCTAATCTCTCTCTCTCTCTTACCATGTAAATTCAAAATGTTGTGGATCCAACAGAGCTGAACACCAGAGAGATGAAAGTTACAGTACTGATCTGTACTCAGCTTTACCCTCTGACCTGCACTTTACCCTCTGACCTGCACTTTGCCCTCATCATGTGAGTCAAAGGCAGGGTTGATATTGATGCCTACAACCCTGATCAGCCAATCAGAGGTGTCCCTAACAGCGATGGCTGTTATCAAGGAACCTTACGTCATCCAATAAGGATTGGTTCAACTTCCTGATTTGTGTAGCAGGAAGTGAACGATCTGAATACAGGCGTTATGGGGTAACAGTTTTTAATGCCTTAGCAAAACAGCTATCCATCCCTCTCCTCCCTCTATCCCATGCCAGCAACATACCACCCTGTAGCATATCACCCTGCAGCATATCACCCTGCAGCATACCACCCTGCAGCATACCACCCTGCAGCATACCACCCTGAAGCATACCACCCTGCAGCATACCACCCTGCAGCATACCACCCTGCAGCATACCACCCTGCAGCATACCACCCTGCAGCATACCACCCTGCAGCATACCACCCTGCAGCATACCACCCTGCAGCATACCACCCTGCATACCACCCTGCAGCATATCACCCTGCAGCATACCACCCTGCAGCATACCACTGCTGGCTTGCTTCTGAAGCTAAGCAGGGTTGGTCCTGGTCAGTCCCTGGATGGGAGACCAGATGCTGCTGGAAGTGGTGTTGGAGGGCCAGTAGGAGGCACTCTTTCTTCTGGTCTAAAAAAATAAATATATATCCCATCACCCCAGGGCAGTGATTGGGGACATTGCCCTGTGTAGGGTGCTGTCTTTCGGATGGGACGTTAAACAGGTGTCCTGACTCTCTGAGGTCAATAAACATCCCATGGCACTTATTGTAAGAGTAGGGGTGTTAACCCCGGTGTCCTGGCTAAATTCCCAATCTGGCCTTCATACCATCATGGACACCTTTTTACAATTGGCTCATCCCCAGTTTACAATTGGCTCATTCATCTCCTCTCCTCTGTAACTATTCCCCAGGTCGTTGCTGTAAATGTGTTCTCAGTCAAATTAACTGGTAAAATAAGAGTTAAAAAATCTATAAATATATTATTTCCTCCTCCCTTCATCATTCTCCCTCCTTTGTCACTCACCCAGCCCTAGGGTGTGTACAAATAAACAAGGTGTGTACACACTCTCTCTCACACACACCAACAATCTGCCAATCCTGTTTCTCACTCCCCTACAGTTTTCACCTCCCTCTCTGTCTCTGTCTCTGTCTCTGTCTCTGTCTCTGTCTTTCTCTCTCTCTCTCTCTCTCTCTCTCTCTCTCTCTCTCTCTCTCTCTCTCTCTCTCTCTCACACACATCAACAATCTGCCAATCCTGTTTCTGCCTCCCCTGCAGTTTTCACCTCTCTCTCTGTCTCTCTCTCTCTGTCTCTCTCTCTCTCTGTCTCACACACATCAACAATCTGCCAATCCTGTTTCTCCCTCCCCTACAGTTTTCACCTCTCTCTCTCTCTCTCTCTCTCTGTCTCTCTCTCTCTCTGTCTCACACACATCAACAATCTGCCAATCCTGTTTCTGCCTCCCCTACAGTTTTCACCTCTCTCTCTCTCTCTCGCTCTCTCTCTCTCACACACACACACATCAACAATCTGCCAATCCTGTTTCTGCCTCCGCTGCAGTTTTCACCTCTCTCTGTCTCTCATACATTCACAAGCTGATCCTGGGACAGAGCTCTTTTCACACCCTTGGAACTCAACACTGAGATGTCTATCCACTTCACAGCCCCCTAAACTGAAAGGCCCACCGCTCTGCTCTCACAGACAGGGGAAGAGATTGAACATTTTGCATGGTTGCTTAGCCAGTCAGTTCCTTGAATTAACCTGAATATATATATATATATATATATATATATATATATATATATATATATATATATATATATATATATATACTTCCAAAGTTAAGGAAACAGTCAACTTTGGTTAGAATAGTTCTGTGAGCAATTTTCAATCTCCAAATTACAGGAGGAGAAGAGTCAATTCCTTGGGCTACATGATGATGGCCATCCGTCAGCGGACATTTGACCCCTGACATTTGACCCCTGATGCATCACTCTTTAGGAGGTCACTGAGGTCAGGCAGCACAGTAAAACTCTGACTCTGCTCTGCTGAATGTAATGTCAGCCTGGACTGCCCTTGTTGATGTTAGTGTATTGATATCAGTGTCAGGTTCAATGGGTAGGAAGGCTTCTCTCTAGATTGGGGGAAATAGAGGTATGGTAACCAGAAAAGGATTACTGTGAAACTACATCCTGTCCTCACTGAACTGAGCAGACCATATGATTACTGTGAAACTACATCCTGTCCTCACTGAACTGAACAGACCATATGATTACTGTGAAACTACATCCTGTCCTCACTGAACTGAACAGAACATATCGGACATCACTAATGATGTACAGTGCATGTTAGATCCATTATTCAGTGTTCTATTCTCAGTGTTCTGTTCTCAGTGTTCTGTTCTCAGTGTTCTATTCTCAGTGTTCTATTCTCAGTGTTCTATTCTCAGTGTTCTATTCTCAGTATTCTATTCTCAGTGTTATGTTGTCAGTGTTCTATTCTCAGTGTAACTCTTATTTGTCAAACACCTGGAGATTGATTTGTAGACAGAGTACCCTCTTTGCAGATCAGTCAGATTGACTACAGTAGTAGTGGGTAATGGTTCAAGGATAGAGATGTTTGTTTGTTTAAATCTGTATTACCCATCAGTCTCTCCTCACATCATTACCCCATCACAGTCTCTCACATCATTACCCCATCACAGCCTCTCACATCATTACCCCATCACAGTCTCTCACATCATTACCCCATCACAGTCTCTCACATCATTACCCCGTCACAGTGTCTCTCCTCACATCATTACCCCATCACAGTGTCTCTCCTCACATCATTACCCCATCACAGTGTCTCTCCTCACATCATTACCCCATCACAGTGTCTCTCCTCACATCATTACCCCATCACAGTGTCTCTCCTCACATCATTACCCCGTCACAGTCTCTCACATCATTACCCCATCACAGTGTCTCTCCTCACATCATTACCCCATCACAGCCTCTCACATCATTACCCCATCACAGCCTCTCACATCATTACCCCATCACAGTCTCTCACATCATTACCCCATCACAGTCTCTCACACCATTACCCCATCACAGTCTCTCACATCATTACCCCATCACAGTCTCTCACATCATTACCCCATCACAGTCTCTCACATCATTACCCCATCACAGTGTCTCTCCTCACATCATTACCCCATCACAGTGTCTCTCCTCACATCATTACCCCATCACAGTGTCTCTCTTCACATCATTACCCCATCACAGTGTCTCTCTGGGGACAGAGCTAGCCTATCACAGTCTCTCTGGGGACAGAGCTAGCCTATCACAGTCTCTCTGGGGACAGAGCTAGCCTATCACAGTGTCTCTCTGGGGACAGAGCTAGCCTATCACAGTCTCTCTGGGGACAGAACTAGCCTATCACAGTCTCTCTGGGGACAGAGCTAGCCTATCACAGTCTCTCTGGGGACAGAGCTAGCCTATCAGTCTCTCTGGGGACAGAGCTAGCCTATCACAGTCTCTCTAGGGACAGAGATAGCCTATAAGGGAGGGTGTGGGAGTGGAGGACAAGCTGCTGTGTTTTATAAAAAGGATTCTACTGACTTTATATACACCATAATAATGAAGACTGTAGCCATATCAGGGCTACTGGGTTTATATACACCATAATAATGTATCCATATCAGGGCTACTGGGTTTATATACACCATAATAATGAAGACTGTAACCATATCAGGGCTACTGGGTTTATATACACCATAATAATGAAGACTGTAACCATATCAGGGCTACTGGGTTTATATACACCATAATAATGTAGCCATATCAGGGCTACTGGGTTTATATACACCATAATAATGTAGCCATATCAGGGCTACTGGGTTTATATACACCATAATAATGTAGCCATATCAGGGCTACTGGGTTTATATACACCATAATAATGAAGACTGTAGCCATATCAGGGCTACTGGGTTTATATACACCATAATAATGTATCCATATCAGGGCTACTGGGTTTATATACACCATAATAATGTATCCATATCAGGGCTACTGGGTTTATATACAACATAATAATGTTTCCATATCAGGGCTACTGGGTTTATATACACCATAATAATGTTTCCATATCAGGGCTACTGGGTTTATATACAACATAATAATGTATCCATATCAGGGCTACTGGGTTTATATACACCATAATAATGTAGCCATATCAGGGCTACTGGGTTTATATACAACATAATAATGTTTCCATATCAGGGCTACTGGGTTTATATACACCATAATAATGTTTCCATATCAGGGCTACTGGGTTTATATACAACATCATAATGTATCCATATCAGGGCTACTGGGTTTATATACACCATAATAATGTAGCCATATCAGGGCTACTGGGTTTATATACACCATAATAATGTATCCATATCAGGGCTACTGGGTTTATATACACCATAATAATGTAGCCAAATCAGGGCTACTGGGTTTATATACACCATAATAATGTAGCCAAATCAGGGCTACTGGGTTTATATACACCATAATAATGTAACATATCAGGGCTACTGGGTTTATATACAACATAATAATGTAGCCATATCAGGGCTACTGGGTTTATATACACCATAATAATGTAGCCATATCAGGGCTACTGGGTTTATATACAACATAATAATGTAGCCATATCAGGGCTACTGGGTTTCTCGCCTAATATCTCCTAGCTGTGACAGTATTCCCTGTATACTACACTATTGGCCTCGTTCAACACATCCTGATTGGTCACATTCTGTTTCACTGCAAGTGAAAGGAAACGGGAGAGCAGCGTTCAACTGTGGTTCACAAGGCTACTATACTATGGCCTCTCAGGTATCGTCTCTTGCCTGGGCTTACTATCCTCTCTTCTGTTTGTCTCCAGGAAAGGCAAAGATGTGCCTCCATCCTTCAAGCACTTCTTCAGCAGCGCCGTGGCCCTCAGCTGCATCAACCTTTCAGGAACCAAACTTCCTCCAGAGGCCTTGAAGTGAGCAGACTAACCATGCTCCCTCTGTCTCTGTCTGTCTTTGTCTCATCTCTCTGTCTTTCTCTCCTCTGTCTCTGTCTTTCTCTCATCTCTCTGTCTTTCTCTCCTCTGTCTCTGTCTTTCTCTCCTCTCTCTGTCTTTCTCTCCTCTGTCTCTGTCTTTCGCTCCTCTCTCTGTCTTTCTCTCCTCTTTCTCTGTCTTTCTCTCCTCTGTCTCTGTCTCTGTCTCTCTCCTCTGTCTCTGTCTTTCTCTCCTCTCTCTGTCTTTCTCTCCTCTGTCTCTATCTTTCTCTCCTCTCTCTCTGTCTTTCTCTCCTCTCTCTCTGTCTTTCTCTCCTCTCTCTGTCTTTCTCTCCTCTCTCTGTCTTTCTCTCCTCTGTCTCTGTCTTTCTCTCCTCTCTCTGTCTTTCTCTCCTCTCTCTGTCTTTCTCTCCTCTCCTCTGTCTCTGTCTTTCTCTCATCTGTCTTTCTCTCCTCTCTCTGTCTTTCGCTCCTCTCTCTCTTTCTCTCCTCTGTCTCTGTCTTTCGCTCCTCTGTCTTTCTCTCCTCTTTCTGTCTTTCTCTCCTCTTTCTGTCTTTCTCTCCTCTGTCTCTGTCTCTCTCCTCTGTCTCTGTCTTTCTCTCCTCTCTCTGTCTTTCTCTCCTCTGTCTCTGTCTTTCTCTCCTCTCTCTCTGTCTTTCTCTCCTCTCTCTCGGTCTTTCTCTCCTCTCTCTGTCTTTCTCTCCTCTCTCTGTCTTTCTCTCCTCTGTCTCTGTCTTTCTCTCCTCTCTCTGTCTTTCTCTCCTCTGTCTTTCTCTGTCTCCGTCTTTCTCCCCCCCTCTGTCTCTGTCTTTCTCTCCTCTCTCTGTCTTTCTTTCCTCTCTCTGTCTTTCTTTCCTCTCTCTGTCTTTCTCTCCTCTCTCTGTCTTTCTCTCCTCTCCTCTGTCTCTGTCTTTCTCTCATCTGTCTTTCTCTCCTCTCTCTGTCTTTCTCTCCTCTGTCTCTGTCTCTGTCTTTCTCTCCTCCATCTGTCTTTCGCTCCTCTCTCTGTCTTTCTCTCCTCTGTCTCTGTCTTTCGCTCCTCTCTCTCTTTCTCTCCTCTGTCTCTGTCTTTCGCTCCTCTGTCTTTCTCTCCTCTTTCTGTCTTTCTCTCCTCTTTCTGTCTTTCTCTCCTCTGTCTCTGTCTTTCTCTCCTCTTTCTGTCTTTCTCTCCTCTTTCTGTCTTTCTCTCCTCTGTCTCTGTCTCTCTCCTCTGTCTCTGTCTTTCTCTCCTCTCTCTGTCTTTCTCTCCTCTGTCTCTGTCTTTCTCTCCTCTCTCTCTGTCTTTCTCTCCTCTCTCTGTCTTTCTCTCCTCTCTCTCGGTCTTTCTCTCCTCTCTCTGTCTTTCTCTCCTCTGTCTCTGTCTTTCTCTCCTCTCTCTGTCTTTCTCTCCTCTGTCTCTGTCTTTCTCTGTCTCCGTCTTTCTCCCCCCCTCTGTCTCTGTCTTTCTCTCCTCTCTCTGTCTTTCTTTCCTCTCTCTGTCTTTCTCTCCTCTCTCTGTCTTTCTCTCCTCTCCTCTGTCTCTGTCTTTCTCTCATCTGTCTTTCTCTCCTCTCTCTGTCTTTCTCTCCTCTGTCTCTGTCTCTGTCTTTCTCTCCTCTCTCTGTCTTTCGCTCCTCTCTCTCTTTCTCTCCTCTGTCTCTGTCTTTCGCTCCTCTGTCTTTCTCTCCTCTTTCTGTCTTTCTCTCCTCTTTCTGTCTTTCTCTCCTCTTTCTGTCTTTCTCTCCTCTGTCTCTGTCTTTCTCTCCTCTTTCTGTCTTTCTCTCCTCTTTCTGTCTTTCTCTCCTCTGTCTCTGTCTCTCTCCTCTGTCTCTGTCTTTCTCTCCTCTCTCTGTCTTTCTCTCCTCTGTCTCTGTCTTTCTCTCCTCTCTCTCTGTCTTTCTCTCCTCTCTCTCGGTCTTTCTCTCCTCTCTCTGTCTTTCTCTCCTCTCTCTGTCTTTCTCTCCTCTGTCTCTGTCTTTCTCTCCTCTCTCTGTCTTTCTCTCCTCTGTCTCTGTCTTTCTCTGTCTCTGTCTTTCTCTCCTCTCCTCTGTCTCTGTCTTTCTCTCATCTGTCTTTCTCTCCTCTCTCTGTCTTTCTCTCCTCTGTCTCTGTCTCTGTCTTTCTCTCCTCCATCTGTCTTTCGCTCCTCTCTCTGTCTTTCTCTCCTCTGTCTCTGTCTTTCGCTCCTCTGTCTTTCTCTCCTCTTTCTGTCTTTCTCTACTCTTTCTGTCTTTCTCTCCTCTGTCTCTGTCTTTCTCTCCTCTTTCTGTCTTTCTCTCCTCTTTCTGTCTTTCTCTCCTCTGTCTCTGTCTCTCTCCTCTGTCTCTGTCTTTCTCTCCTCTCTCTGTCTTTCTCTCCTCTGTCTCTGTCTTTCTCTCCTCTCTCTCTGTCTTTCTCTCCTCTCTCTCGGTCTTTCTCTCCTCTCTCTGTCTTTCTCTCCTCTCTCTGTCTTTCTCTCCTCTGTCTCTGTCTTTCTCTCCTCTCTCTGTCTTTCTCTCCTCTGTCTCTGTCTTTCTCTGTCTCCGTCTTTCTCCCCCCCTCTGTCTCTGTCTTTCTCTCCTCTCTCTGTCTTTCTTTCCTCTCTCTGTCTTTCTCTCCTCTCTCTGTCTTTCTCTCCTCTCCTCTGTCTCTGTCTTTCGCTCCTCTCTATCTTTCTCTCCTCTCTCTCTGTCTTTCTCTCCTCTCTCTCGGTCTTTCTCTCCTCTCTCTGTCTTTCTCTCCTCTCTCTGTCTTTCTCTCCTCTGTCTCTGTCTTTCTCTCCTCTCTCTGTCTTTCTCTCCTCTCTCTGTCTTTCTCTCCTCTCCTCTGTCTCTGTCTTTCTCTCATCTGTCTTTCTCTCCTCTCTCTGTCTTTCGCTCCTCTCTCTCTTTCTCTCCTCTGTCTCTGTCTTTCGCTCCTCTGTCTTTCTCTCCTCTTTCTGTCTTTCTCTCCTCTTTCTGTCTTTCTCTCCTCTGTCTCTGTCTCTCTCCTCTGTCTCTGTCTTTCTCTCCTCTCTCTGTCTTTCTCTCCTCTGTCTCTGTCTTTCTCTCCTCTCTCTCTGTCTTTCTCTCCTCTCTCTCGGTCTTTCTCTCCTCTCTCTGTCTTTCTCTCCTCTCTCTGTCTTTCTCTCCTCTGTCTCTGTCTTTCTCTCCTCTCTCTGTCTTTCTCTCCTCTGTCTCTGTCTTTCTCTGTCTCCGTCTTTCTCCCCCCCTCTGTCTCTGTCTTTCTCTCCTCTCTCTGTCTTTCTTTCCTCTCTCTGTCTTTCTTTCCTCTCTCTGTCTTTCTCTCCTCTCTCTGTCTTTCTCTCCTCTCCTCTGTCTCTGTCTTTCTCTCATCTGTCTTTCTCTCCTCTCTCTGTCTTTCTCTCCTCTGTCTCTGTCTCTGTCTTTCTCTCCTCCATCTGTCTTTCGCTCCTCTCTCTGTCTTTCTCTCCTCTGTCTCTGTCTTTCTCTCCTCTCTCTGTCTTTCGCTCCTCTCTCTCTTTCTCTCCTCTGTCTCTGTCTTTCGCTCCTCTCTCTCTTTCTCTCCTCTGTCTCTGTCTTTCGCTCCTCTGTCTTTCTCTCCTCTTTCTGTCTTTCTCTCCTCTTTCTGTCTTTCTCTCCTCTTTCTGTCTTTCTCTCCTCTGTCTCTGTCTTTCTCTCCTCTTTCTGTCTTTCTCTCCTCTTTCTCTGTCTCTCTCCTCTGTCTCTGTCTTTCTCTCCTCTCTCTGTCTTTCTCTCCTCTGTCTCTGTCTTTCTCTCCTCTCTCTCTGTCTTTCTCTCCTCTCTCTCGGTCTTTCTCTCCTCTCTCTGTCTTTCTCTCCTCTCTCTGTCTTTCTCTCCTCTGTCTCTGTCTTTCTCTCCTCTCTCTGTCTTTCTCTCCTCTGTCTCTGTCTTTCTCTGTCTCCGTCTTTCTCCCCCCTCTGTCTCTGTCTTTCTCTCCTCTCTCTGTCTTTCTTTCCTCTCTCTGTCTTTCTCTCCTCTCTCTGTCTTTCTCTCCTCTCCTCTGTCTGTCTTTCTCTCATCTGTCTTTCTCTCCTCTCTCTGTCTTTCTCTCCTCTGTCTCTGTCTCTGTCTTTCTCTCCTCCATCTGTCTTTCGCTCCTCTCTCTGTCTTTCTCTCCTCTGTCTCTGTCTTTCGCTCCTCTCTCTCTTTCTCTCCTCTGTCTCTGTCTTTCGCTCCTCTGTCTTTCTCTCCTCTTTCTGTCTTTCTCTCCTCTTTCTGTCTTTCTCTCCTCTGTCTCTGTCTTTCTCTCCTCTTTCTGTCTTTCTCTCCTCTTTCTGTCTTTCTCTCCTCTGTCTCTGTCTTTCTCTCCTCTCTCTGTCTTTCTCTCCTCTCTCTCTGTCTTTCTCTCCTCTCTCTCTGTCTTTCTCTCCTCTCTCTCGGTCTTTCTCTCCTCTCTCTGTCTTTCTCTCCTCTCTCTGTCTTTCTCTCCTCTGTCTCTGTCTTTCTCTCCTCTCTCTGTCTTTCTCTCCTCTGTCTCTGTCTTTCTCTGTCTCCGTCTTTCTCCCCCCCTCTGTCTCTGTCTTTCTTTCCTCTCTCTGTCTTTCTCTCCTCTCTCTGTCTTTCTCTCCTCTCCTCTGTCTCTGTCTTTCTCTCATCTGTCTTTCTCTCCTCTCTCTGTCTTTCTCTCCTCTGTCTCTGTCTCTGTCTTTCTCTCCTCCATCTGTCTTTCGCTCCTCTCTCTGTCTTTCTCTCCTCTGTCTCTGTCTTTCGCTCCTCTCTCTCTTTCTCTCCTCTGTCTCTGTCTTTCGCTCCTCTGTCTTTCTCTCCTCTTTCTGTCTTTCTCTCCTCTTTCTGTCTTTCTCTCCTCTGTCTCTGTCTTTCTCACCTCTCTCTCTGTCTTTCGCTCCTCTCTCTGTCTTTCTCTCATCTCTCTCTCTTTCTCTCCTCTGTCTCTGTCTCTGTCTTTCTCTCCTCTCTCTGTCTTTCTCTCCTCTGTCTCTGTCTGTCTTTCTCTCATCTCTCTGTCTTTCTCTCATCTCTCTGTCTTTCTCTCCTCTGTCTCTGTCTTTCTCTCCTCTCTCTGTCTTTCTCTCCTCTGTCTCTGTCTTTCGCTCCTCTCTCTGTCTTTCTCTCCTCTGTCTCTGTCTTTCTCTCCTCTGTCTCTGTCTTTCTCTCCTCTTTCTGTCTTTCTCTCCTCTGTCTCTGTCTTTCTCTCCTCTCTCTGTCTTTCTCTCCTCTGTCTCTGTCTTTCTCTCCTCTCTCTCTGTCTTTCTCTCCTCTTTCTGTCTTTCTCTCCTCTGTCTCTGTCTTTCTCTCCTCTTTCTGTCTTTCTCTCCTCTTTCTGTCTTTCTCTCCTCTGTCTCTGTCTCTCTCCTCTGTCTCTGTCTTTCTCTCCTCTCTCTGTCTTTCTCTCCTCTGTCTCTGTCTTTCTCTCCTCTCTCTCTGTCTTTCTCTCCTCTCTCTGTCTTTCTCTCCTCTCTCTCGGTCTTTCTCTCCTCTCTCTGTCTTTCTCTCCTCTGTCTCTGTCTTTCTCTCCTCTCTCTGTCTTTCTCTCCTCTCTCTCTGTCTTTCTCTCCTCTCTCTGTCTTTCTCTCCTCTCTCTCGGTCTTTCTCTCCTCTCTCTGTCTTTCTCTCCTCTGTCTCTGTCTTTCTCTCCTCTCTCTGTCTTTCTCTCCTCTGTCTCTGTCTTTCTCTCATCTGTCTTTCTCTCCTCTCTCTGTCTTTCTCTCCTCTGTCTCTGTCTCTGTCTTTCTCTCCTCTCTCTGTCTTTCGCTCCTCTCTCTCTTTCTCTCCTCTGTCTCTGTCTTTCGCTCCTCTCTCTCTTTCTCTCCTCTGTCTCTGTCTTTCGCTCCTCTGTCTTTCTCTCCTCTTTCTGTCTTTCTCTCCTCTTTCTGTCTTTCTCTCCTCTGTCTCTGTCTTTCTCTCCTCTTTCTGTCTTTCTCTCCTCTTTCTGTCTTTCTCTCCTCTGTCTCTGTCTCTCTCCTCTGTCTCTGTCTTTCTCTCCTCTCTCTGTCTTTCTCTCCTCTGTCTCTGTCTTTCTCTCCTCTCTCTCGGTCTTTCTCTCCTCTCTCTGTCTTTCTCTCCTCTCTCTCGGTCTTTCTCTCCTCTCTCTGTCTTTCTCTCCTCTGTCTGTCTTTCTCTCCTCTTTCTGTCTTTCTCTCCTCTGTCTCTGTCTCTCTCCTCTGTCTCTGTCTTTCTCTCCTCTCTCTGTCTTTCTCTCCTCTGTCTCTGTCTTTCTCTCCTCTCTCTCTGTCTTTCTCTCCTCTCTCTCGGTCTTTCTCTCCTCTCTCTGTCTTTCTCTCCTCTCTCTGTCTTTCTCTCCTCTGTCTCTGTCTTTCGCTCCTCTCTCTCTTTCTCTCCTCTGTCTCTGTCTTTCGCTCCTCTCTCTCTTTCTCTCCTCTGTCTCTGTCTTTCGCTCCTCTGTCTTTCTCTCCTCTTTCTGTCTTTCTCTCCTCTTTCTGTCTTTCTCTCCTCTGTCTCTGTCTTTCTCTCCTCTTTCTGTCTTTCTCTCCTCTTTCTGTCTTTCTCTCCTCTGTCTCTGTCTCTCTCCTCTGTCTCTGTCTTTCTCTCCTCTCTCTGTCTTTCTCTCCTCTGTCTCTGTCTTTCTCTCCTCTGTCTCTGTCTTTCTCTGTCTCCGTCTTTCTCCCCCCCTCTGTCTCTGTCTTTCTCTCCTCTCTCTGTCTTTCTTTCCTCTCTCTGTCTTTCTCTCCTCTCTCTGTCTTTCTCTCCTCTCCTCTGTCTCTGTCTTTCTCTCATCTGTCTTTCTCTCCTCTCTCTGTCTTTCTCTCCTCTGTCTCTGTCTCTGTCTTTCTCTCCTCTCTCTGTCTTTCGCTCCTCTCTCTCTTTCTCTCCTCTGTCTCTGTCTTTCGCTCCTCTCTCTCTTTCTCTCCTCTGTCTCTGTCTTTCGCTCCTCTGTCTTTCTCTCCTCTTTCTGTCTTTCTCTCCTCTTTCTGTCTTTCTCTCCTCTTTCTGTCTTTCTCTCCTCTGTCTCTGTCTTTCTCTCCTCTTTCTGTCTTTCTCTCCTCTTTCTGTCTTTCTCTCCTCTGTCTCTGTCTCTCTCCTCTGTCTCTGTCTTTCTCTCCTCTCTCTGTCTTTCTCTCCTCTGTCTCTGTCTTTCTCTCCTCTCTCTCTGTCTTTCTCTCCTCTCTCTCGGTCTTTCTCTCCTCTCTCTGTCTTTCTCTCCTCTCTCTGTCTTTCTCTCCTCTGTCTCTGTCTTTCTCTCCTCTCTCTGTCTTTCTCTCCTCTGTCTCTGTCTTTCTCTGTCTCCGTCTTTCTCCCCCCTCTGTCTCTGTCTTTCTCTCCTCTCTCTGTCTTTCTCTCCTCTCCTCTGTCTCTGTCTTTCTCTCATCTGTCTTTCTCTCCTCTCTCTGTCTTTCTCTCCTCTGTCTCTGTCTCTGTCTTTCTCTCCTCCATCTGTCTTTCGCTCCTCTCTCTGTCTTTCTCTCCTCTGTCTCTGTCTTTCGCTCCTCTGTCTTTCTCTCCTCTTTCTGTCTTTCTCTCCTCTGTCTCTGTCTTTCTCTCCTCTTTCTGTCTTTCTCTCCTCTTTCTGTCTTTCTCTCCTCTGTCTCTGTCTCTCTCCTCTGTCTCTGTCTTTCTCTCCTCTCTCTGTCTTTCTCTCCTCTGTCTCTGTCTTTCTCTCCTCTCTCTCTGTCTTTCTCTCCTCTCTCTCGGTCTTTCTCTCCTCTCTCTGTCTTTCTCTCCTCTCTCTGTCTTTCTCTCCTCTGTCTCTGTCTTTCTCTCCTCTCTCTGTCTTTCTCTCCTCTGTCTCTGTCTTTCTCTGTCTCCGTCTTTCTCCCCCCCTCTGTCTCTGTCTTTCTCTCCTCTCTCTGTCTTTCTTTCCTCTCTCTGTCTTTCTCTCCTCTCCTCTGTCTCTGTCTTTCGCTCCTCTCTATCTTTCTCTCCTCTCTCTCTGTCTTTCTCTCCTCTCTCTCGGTCTTTCTCTCCTCTCTCTGTCTTTCTCTCCTCTCTCTGTCTTTCTCTCCTCTGTCTCTGTCTTTCTCTCCTCTCTCTGTCTTTCTCTCCTCTCTCTGTCTTTCTCTCCTCTCCTCTGTCTCTGTCTTTCTCTCATCTGTCTTTCTCTCCTCTCTCTGTCTTTCGCTCCTCTCTCTCTTTCTCTCCTCTGTCTCTGTCTTTCGCTCCTCTGTCTTTCTCTCCTCTTTCTGTCTTTCTCTCCTCTTTCTGTCTTTCTCTCCTCTGTCTCTGTCTCTCTCCTCTGTCTCTGTCTTTCTCTCCTCTCTCTGTCTTTCTCTCCTCTGTCTCTGTCTTTCTCTCCTCTCTCTCTGTCTTTCTCTCCTCTCTCTCGGTCTTTCTCTCCTCTCTCTGTCTTTCTCTCCTCTCTCTGTCTTTCTCTCCTCTGTCTCTGTCTTTCTCTCCTCTCTCTGTCTTTCTCTCCTCTGTCTCTGTCTTTCTCTGTCTCCGTCTTTCTCCCCCCCTCTGTCTCTGTCTTTCTCTCCTCTCTCTGTCTTTCTTTCCTCTCTCTGTCTTTCTTTCCTCTCTCTGTCTTTCTCTCCTCTCTCTGTCTTTCTCTCCTCTCCTCTGTCTCTGTCTTTCTCTCATCTGTCTTTCTCTCCTCTCTCTGTCTTTCTCTCCTCTGTCTCTGTCTCTGTCTTTCTCTCCTCCATCTGTCTTTCGCTCCTCTCTCTGTCTTTCTCTCCTCTGTCTCTGTCTTTCTCTCCTCTCTCTGTCTTTCGCTCCTCTCTCTCTTTCTCTCCTCTGTCTCTGTCTTTCGCTCCTCTCTCTCTTTCTCTCCTCTGTCTCTGTCTTTCGCTCCTCTGTCTTTCTCTCCTCTTTCTGTCTTTCTCTCCTCTTTCTGTCTTTCTCTCCTCTGTCTCTGTCTCTCTCCTCTGTCTCTGTCTTTCTCTCCTCTCTCTGTCTTTCTCTCCTCTGTCTCTGTCTTTCTCTCCTCTCTCTCTGTCTTTCTCTCCTCTCTCTCGGTCTTTCTCTCCTCTCTCTGTCTTTCTCTCCTCTCTCTGTCTTTCTCTCCTCTGTCTCTGTCTTTCTCTCCTCTCTCTGTCTTTCTCTCCTCTGTCTCTGTCTTTCTCTGTCTCCGTCTTTCTCCCCCCTCTGTCTCTGTCTTTCTCTCCTCTCTCTGTCTTTCTCTCCTCTCCTCTGTCTCTGTCTTTCTCTCATCTGTCTTTCTCTCCTCTCTCTGTCTTTCTCTCCTCTGTCTCTGTCTCTGTCTTTCTCTCCTCTGTCTCTGTCTTTCTCTCCTCTCTCTGTCTTTCTCTCCTCTGTCTCTGTCTTTCTCTGTCTCCGTCTTTCTCCCCCCTCTGTCTCTGTCTTTCTCTCCTCTCTCTGTCTTTCTCTCCTCTCCTCTGTCTCTGTCTTTCTCTCATCTGTCTTTCTCTCCTCTCTCTGTCTTTCTCTCCTCTGTCTCTGTCTCTGTCTTTCTCTCCTCCTTCTGTCTTTCGCTCCTCTCTCTGTCTTTCTCTCCTCTGTCTCTGTCTTTCGCTCCTCTGTCTTTCTCTCCTCTTTCTGTCTTTCTCTCCTCTTTCTGTCTTTCTCTCCTCTGTCTCTGTCTTTCTCTCCTCTTTCTGTCTTTCTCTCCTCTTTCTGTCTTTCTCTCCTCTGTCTCTGTCTCTCTCCTCTGTCTCTGTCTTTCTCTCCTCTCTCTGTCTTTCTCTCCTCTGTCTCTGTCTTTCTCTCCTCTCTCTCTGTCTTTCTCTCCTCTCTCTCGGTCTTTCTCTCCTCTCTCTGTCTTTCTCTCCTCTCTCTGTCTTTCTCTCCTCTGTCTCTGTCTTTCTCTCCTCTCTCTGTCTTTCTCTCCTCTGTCTCTGTCTTTCTCTGTCTCCGTCTTTCTCCCCCCCTCTGTCTCTGTCTTTCTCTCCTCTCTCTGTCTTTCTTTCCTCTCTCTGTCTTTCTCTCCTCTCTCTGTCTTTCTCTCCTCTCCTCTGTCTCTGTCTTTCGCTCCTCTCTATCTTTCTCTCCTCTCTCTCTGTCTTTCTCTCCTCTCTCTCGGTCTTTCTCTCCTCTCTCTGTCTTTCTCTCCTCTCTCTGTCTTTCTCTCCTCTGTCTCTGTCTTTCTCTCCTCTCTCTGTCTTTCTCTCCTCTCTCTGTCTTTCTCTCCTCTCCTCTGTCTCTGTCTTTCTCTCATCTGTCTTTCTCTCCTCTCTCTGTCTTTCGCTCCTCTCTCTCTTTCTCTCCTCTGTCTCTGTCTTTCGCTCCTCTGTCTTTCTCTCCTCTTTCTGTCTTTCTCTCCTCTGTCTCTGTCTTTCTCTCCTCTCTCTCTGTCTTTCTCTCCTCTCTCTCGGTCTTTCTCTCCTCTCTCTGTCTTTCTCTCCTCTCTCTGTCTTTCTCTCCTCTGTCTCTGTCTTTCTCTCCTCTCTCTGTCTTTCTCTCCTCTGTCTCTGTCTTTCTCTGTCTCCGTCTTTCTCCCCCCCTCTGTCTCTGTCTTTCTCTCCTCTCTCTGTCTTTCTTTCCTCTCTCTGTCTTTCTTTCCTCTCTCTGTCTTTCTCTCCTCTTTCTGTCTTTCTCTCCTCTGTCTCTGTCTCTCTCCTCTGTCTCTGTCTTTCTCTCCTCTCTCTGTCTTTCTCTCCTCTGTCTCTGTCTTTCTCTCCTCTCTCTCTGTCTTTCTCTCCTCTCTCTCGGTCTTTCTCTCCTCTCTCTGTCTTTCTCTCCTCTCTCTGTCTTTCTCTCCTCTGTCTCTGTCTTTCTCTCCTCTCTCTGTCTTTCTCTCCTCTGTCTCTGTCTTTCTCTGTCTCCGTCTTTCTCCCCCCTCTGTCTCTGTCTTTCTCTCCTCTCTCTGTCTTTCTCTCCTCTCCTCTGTCTCTGTCTTTCTCTCATCTGTCTTTCTCTCCTCTCTCTGTCTTTCTCTCCTCTGTCTCTGTCTCTGTCTTTCTCTCCTCCTTCTGTCTTTCGCTCCTCTCTCTGTCTTTCTCTCCTCTGTCTCTGTCTTTCGCTCCTCTGTCTTTCTCTCCTCTTTCTGTCTTTCTCTCCTCTTTCTGTCTTTCTCTCCTCTGTCTCTGTCTTTCTCTCCTCTTTCTGTCTTTCTCTCCTCTTTCTGTCTTTCTCTCCTCTGTCTCTGTCTCTCTCCTCTGTCTCTGTCTTTCTCTCCTCTCTCTGTCTTTCTCTCCTCTGTCTCTGTCTTTCTCTCCTCTCTCTCTGTCTTTCTCTCCTCTCTCTCGGTCTTTCTCTCCTCTCTCTGTCTTTCTCTCCTCTCTCTGTCTTTCTCTCCTCTGTCTCTGTCTTTCTCTCCTCTCTCTGTCTTTCTCTCCTCTGTCTCTGTCTTTCTCTGTCTCCGTCTTTCTCCCCCCCTCTGTCTCTGTCTTTCTCTCCTCTCTCTGTCTTTCTTTCCTCTCTCTGTCTTTCTCTCCTCTCTCTGTCTTTCTCTCCTCTCCTCTGTCTCTGTCTTTCGCTCCTCTCTATCTTTCTCTCCTCTCTCTCTGTCTTTCTCTCCTCTCTCTCGGTCTTTCTCTCCTCTCTCTGTCTTTCTCTCCTCTCTCTGTCTTTCTCTCCTCTGTCTCTGTCTTTCTCTCCTCTCTCTGTCTTTCTCTCCTCTCTCTGTCTTTCTCTCCTCTCCTCTGTCTCTGTCTTTCTCTCATCTGTCTTTCTCTCCTCTCTCTGTCTTTCGCTCCTCTCTCTCTTTCTCTCCTCTGTCTCTGTCTTTCGCTCCTCTGTCTTTCTCTCCTCTTTCTGTCTTTCTCTCCTCTGTCTCTGTCTTTCTCTCCTCTCTCTCTGTCTTTCTCTCCTCTCTCTCGGTCTTTCTCTCCTCTCTCTGTCTTTCTCTCCTCTCTCTGTCTTTCTCTCCTCTGTCTCTGTCTTTCTCTCCTCTCTCTGTCTTTCTCTCCTCTGTCTCTGTCTTTCTCTGTCTCCGTCTTTCTCCCCCCCTCTGTCTCTGTCTTTCTCTCCTCTCTCTGTCTTTCTTTCCTCTCTCTGTCTTTCTTTCCTCTCTCTGTCTTTCTCTCCTCTCTCTGTCTTTCTCTCCTCTCCTCTGTCTCTGTCTTTCTCTCATCTGTCTTTCTCTCCTCTCTCTGTCTTTCTCTCCTCTGTCTCTGTCTCTGTCTTTCTCTCCTCCATCTGTCTTTCGCTCCTCTCTCTGTCTTTCTCTCCTCTGTCTCTGTCTTTCTCTCCTCTCTCTGTCTTTCGCTCCTCTCTCTCTTTCTCTCCTCTGTCTCTGTCTTTCGCTCCTCTCTCTCTTTCTCTCCTCTGTCTGTCTTTCGCTCCTCTGTCTTTCTCTCCTCTTTCTGTCTTTCTCTCCTCTTTCTGTCTTTCTCTCCTCTTTCTGTCTTTCTCTCCTCTGTCTCTGTCTTTCTCTCCTCTTTCTGTCTTTCTCTCCTCTTTCTGTCTTTCTCTCCTCTGTCTCTGTCTCTCTCCTCTGTCTCTGTCTTTCTCTCCTCTCTCTGTCTTTCTCTCCTCTGTCTCTGTCTTTCTCTCCTCTCTCTCTGTCTTTCTCTCCTCTCTCTCGGTCTTTCTCTCCTCTCTCTGTCTTTCTCTCCTCTCTCTGTCTTTCTCTCCTCTGTCTCTGTCTTTCTCTCCTCTCTCTGTCTTTCTCTCCTCTGTCTCTGTCTTTCTCTGTCTCCGTCTTTCTCCCCCCTCTGTCTCTGTCTTTCTCTCCTCTCTCTGTCTTTCTTTCCTCTCTCTGTCTTTCTCTCCTCTCTCTGTCTTTCTCTCCTCTCCTCTGTCTCTGTCTTTCTCTCATCTGTCTTTCTCTCCTCTCTCTGTCTTTCTCTCCTCTGTCTCTGTCTCTGTCTTTCTCTCCTCCATCTGTCTTTCGCTCCTCTCTCTGTCTTTCTCTCCTCTGTCTCTGTCTTTCGCTCCTCTCTCTCTTTCTCTCCTCTGTCTCTGTCTTTCGCTCCTCTGTCTTTCTCTCCTCTTTCTGTCTTTCTCTCCTCTTTCTGTCTTTCTCTCCTCTGTCTCTGTCTTTCTCTCCTCTTTCTGTCTTTCTCTCCTCTTTCTGTCTTTCTCTCCTCTGTCTCTGTCTTTCTCTCCTCGCTCTGTCTTTCTCTCCTCTCTCTCTGTCTTTCTCTCCTCTCTCTCTGTCTTTCTCTCCTCTCTCTCGGTCTTTCTCTCCTCTCTCTGTCTTTCTCTCCTCTCTCTGTCTTTCTCTCCTCTGTCTCTGTCTTTCTCTCCTCTCTCTGTCTTTCTCTCCTCTGTCTCTGTCTTTCTCTGTCTCCGTCTTTCTCCCCCCCTCTGTCTCTGTCTTTCTCTCCTCTCTCTGTCTTTCTTTCCTCTCTCTGTCTTTCTCTCCTCTCTCTGTCTTTCTCTCCTCTCCTCTGTCTCTGTCTTTCTCTCATCTGTCTTTCTCTCCTCCATCTGTCTTTCGCTCCTCTCTCTGTCTTTCTCTCCTCTGTCTCTGTCTTTCGCTCCTCTCTCTCTTTCTCTCCTCTGTCTCTGTCTTTCGCTCCTCTGTCTTTCTCTCCTCTTTCTGTCTTTCTCTCCTCTTTCTGTCTTTCTCTCCTCTGTCTCTGTCTTTCTCACCTCTCTCTCTGTCTTTCGCTCCTCTCTCTGTCTTTCTCTCATCTCTCTCTCTTTCTCTCCTCTGTCTCTGTCTCTGTCTTTCTCTCCTCTCTCTGTCTTTCTCTCCTCTGTCTCTGTCTGTCTTTCTCTCATCTCTCTGTCTTTCTCTCATCTCTCTGTCTTTCTCTCCTCTGTCTCTGTCTTTCTCTCCTCTCTCTGTCTTTCGCTCCTCTCTCTGTCTTTCGCTCCTCTCTCTGTCTTTCTCTCCTCTGTCTCTGTCTTTCTCTCCTCTGTCTCTGTCTTTCTCTCCTCTTTCTGTCTTTCTCTCCTCTGTCTCTGTCTTTCTCTCCTCTCTCTGTCTTTCTCTCCTCTGTCTCTGTCTTTCTCTCCTCTCTCTCGGTCTTTCTCTCCTCTCTCTGTCTTTCTCTCCTCTCTCTGTCTTTCTCTCCTCTCTCTGTCTTTCTCTCCTCTCTCTGTCTTTCTCTCCTCTGTCTCTGTCTTTCTCTGTCTCCGTCTTTCTCCCCCCTCTGTCTCTGTCTTTCTCTCCTCTCTCTGTCTTTCTTTCCTCTCTCTGTCTTTCTCTCCTCTCTCTGTCTTTCTCTCCTCTGTCTCTGTCTCTGTCTTTCTCTCATCTGTCTTTCTCTCCTCTCTCTGTCTTTCTCTCCTCTGTCTCTGTCTCTGTCTTTCTCTCCTCCATCTGTCTTTCGCTCCTCTCTCTGTCTTTCTCTCCTCTGTCTCTGTCTTTCGCTCCTCTCTCTCTTTCTCTCCTCTGTCTCTGTCTTTCGCTCCTCTTTCTGTCTTTCTCTCCTCTGTCTCTGTCTTTCTCTCCTCTTTCTGTCTTTCTCTCCTCTTTCTGTCTTTCTCTCCTCTGTCTCTGTCTCTCTCCTCTGTCTCTGTCTTTCTCTCCTCTCTCTGTCTTTCTCTCCTCTCTCTCTGTCTTTCTCTCCTCTCTCTCGGTCTTTCTCTCCTCTCTCTGTCTTTCTCTCCTCTCTCTGTCTTTCTCTCCTCTGTCTCTGTCTTTCTCTCCTCTCTCTGTCTTTCTCTCCTCTGTCTCTGTCTTTCTCTGTCTCCGTCTTTCTCCCCCCCTCTGTCTCTGTCTTTCTCACCTCTCTCTCTGTCTTTCGCTCCTCTCTCTGTCTTTCTCTCCTCTCTCTGTCTTTCTCTCCTCTGTCTCTGTCTGTCTTTCTCTCATCTCTCTGTCTTTCTCTCATCTCTCTGTCTTTCTCTCCTCTGTCTCTGTCTTTCTCTCCTCTCTCTGTCTTTCTCTCCTCTGTCTCTGTCTTTCGCTCCTCTCTCTGTCTTTCTCTCCTCTGTCTCTGTCTTTCTCTCCTCTGTCTCTGTCTCTGTCTCTCTCCTCTGTCTCTGTCTTTCTCTCCTCTCTCTGTCTTTCTCTCCTTTCTCTGTCTTTCTCTCTGTCTTTCTCTCCTCTCGCTGTCTTTCTCTCCTCTCGCTGTCTTTCTCTCCTCTCTCTGTCTTTCTCTCCTCTCGCTGTCTTTCTCTCCTCTCTCTGTCTTTCTCTCCTCTGTCTCTGTCTTTCTCTCCTCTGTCTCTGTCTCTGTCTCTCTCCTCTGTCTCTGTCTTTCTCTCCTCTCTCTGTCTTTCTCTCCTCTCTCTGTCTTTCTCTCCTCTCTCTCTGTCTTTCTCTCCTCTCTCTCGGTCTTTCTCTCCTCTCTCTGTCTTTCTCTCCTCTCTCTGTCTTTCTCTCCTCTCTCTGTCTTTCTCTCCTCTGTCTCTGTCTTTCTCTCCTCTCTCTGTCTTTCTCTCCTCTCTCTGTCTTTCTCTCCTCTGTCTCTGTCTTTCTCCCCCCCTCTGTCTCTGTCTTTCTCTCCTCTCTCTGTCTTTCTCTCCTCTCCTCTGTCTGTCTTTCTCTCATCTGTCTTTCTCTCCTCTCTCTGTCTTTCTCTCCTCTGTCTCTGTCTCTGTCTTTCTCTCCTCCATCTGTCTTTCGCTCCTCTCTCTGTCTTTCTCTCCTCTGTCTCTGTCTTTTGCTCCTCTCTCTCTTTCTCTCCTCTGTCTCTGTCTTTCGCTCCTCTGTCTTTCTCTCCTCTTTCTGTCTTTCTCTCCTCTTTCTGTCTTTCTCTCCTCTGTCTCTGTCTTTCTCTCCTCTGTCTCTGTCTTTCTCTCCTCTCTCTGTCTTTCTCTCCTCTATCTCTGTCTTTCTCACCTCTGTCTGTCTTTCTCTCCTCTGTCTCTGTCTTTCTCTGTCTCCGTCTTTCTCCCCCCCTCTGTCTCAATCTCTTCTGTCCCTCCTTCTCACTTTCCCTCTCTCTCATCTCCTTCTTTCTCTCTCTGTGTCTCTTCTCTCTCTTACGCTCCCCTCCAATATATATATTTTTCCTAATAGGAAATAGAGCTACAATAGAGAACACCTTCCTAATATTGAGTTGCACCCCCTTTTGCCCTCAGAACAGCCTCAATTCGTCAGGCATGGACTACAAGGTGTTAAAAGCGTTCCACAGGGATGCTGGCCCATTTTGACTCTAATGCTTCCCACAGTCGTGTCAAGTTGGCTGGATGTCCTTTGGGTGGTGGACCATTCTCGATACACATGGGAAACTGTTGAGCGTGAAAAACCCAGCAGCGTTGCAGTTCTTGACGTGTCTGGCACCTATGACCACTCCCTGTTCAAAGGCACTTTAAGCCTTTGTCCTGCCCATTCACCCTCTGAATACATAAAATATGTCTTGAGGGCGCCAGGCTGCCCTGCATCACGCACTCCTATCATCCATTACGCACACCTGCCTTCCCTCGTCACGCGCATCAGCGATATTGGACTCACCTGGTCTCACTCATCACCTGTTATATTACCTCCCCTATATTTATCAGTTCCCCAGCTGTGTTCCCCACTTCTGCTTTGATTGTCTTTTGTTTGTGTTTCCTGTTTCCTGTTTGCTGTTCCTGTTCCTGTCTCGTTCCATGTCCGTTATTTATGAAATGTTTTAGTCCCCGTACCTGCTTCGTCTCTCCAGCGTCATCCCATGTGACAAACAATCCATGTCTCAATTATCTCAACTCTTATAAAACCTTCTCTGACCTGTCTCATCCCCTTCGTTTACTCGAACTGAAGTGGATTTAACAAGTGACTTTCACCTGGATTCACCTGGTCAGTCTATGTCAGGGAAAGAGCAGGTGTTCCTAATGTTTTGTACACTCAGTGTATATTTCACTCTCTCAGCATCCCATAAACTAGACTGGATTCTTCATCCCATAAACTAGACTGGATTCTTCATCCCATAAACTAGACTGGATTCCTCATCCCATAAACTAGACTGTATTCTTCATCCCATAAACTAGACTGGATTCTTCATCCCATAAACTAGACTGGATTCTTCATCCCATAAACTAGACTGGATTCTGCATCCCATAAACTAGACTGTATTCTTCATCCCATAAACTAGACTGGATTCTTCATCCCATAAACTAGACTGGATTCTGCATCCCATAAACTAGACTGTATTCTTCATCCCATAAACTAGACTGGATTCTTCATCCCATAAACTAGACTGGATTCTTCATCCCATAAACTAGACTGGATTCTTCATCCCATAAACTAGACTGGATTCTTCATCCCATAAACTAGACTGGATTCTTCATCCCATAAACTAGACTGGATTCTTCATCTCATAAACTAGACTGGATTCTTCATCCCATAAACTAGACTGGATTCTTCATCCTGTAAGATAGTATTCTTCATTGTTAGTCTCTATTATAAACCTAACCAATAGTGAGTTTGCCTGAAATGTATTAAACAATATTGTTGTCTTCCTTGCAGAGCTCTTCTGCTCGGTCTGGCCAGTAACCCCAACATCAAGGAAGTGTCGTTAGACCTCAGCTGCTGCGAGGTAAGAACACAGAGAGGCTACAGGAAGTGTCGTTAGACCTCAGCTGCTGTGAGGTAAGAACACAGAGAGGCTACAGGAAGTGTCGTTAGACCTCAGCTGCTGTGAGGTAAGAACACAGAGAGGCTACAGGAAGTGTTGTTAGATCTCAGCTGCTGTGAGGTAAGAACACAGAGAGGCTACAGGAAGTGTCATTAGACCTCAGCTGCTGTGAGGTAAGAACACAGAGAGGCTACATGAAGTGTTGTTAGATCTCAGCTGCTGTGAGGTAAGAACACAGAGAGGCTACAGGAAGTGTCATTAGACCTCAGCTGCTGTGAGGTAAGAACACAGAGAGGCTACAGGAAGTGTTGTTAGATCTCAGCTGCCGTGAGGTAAGAACACAGAGAGGCTACAGGAAGTGTCGTTAGACCTCAGCTGCCGTGAGGTAAGAACACAGAGAGGCTACAGGAAGTGTTGTTAGACCTCAGCTGCTGTGAGGTAAGAACAGAGAGAGATAATTACCTCCACCTTCCCACAGATCTGTAAAATTACTCTGTTTTGTCAAATAACGAATAAGATTGTTTTTAGGCCCTTTAGCAAGACATGTAAACACAATGTATTTAGCTTTTCAGTTGTGGAAATAGAAAGACAACTTTATTAGTCAGCGTGAGATAACGACAGAGGAAAAGTGTTTTAGTTGTTTTATCAATGTACTATACATCAATGACCTCTTCACTATAGTCCTATATGTCAATGACCTCTTCACTATAGTACTATACCCAGCACTATACCCAGTACTATACCCACCTCTTCACTATAGTACTAAATGTCAATGACCTCTTCACTATAGTCCTATATGTCAATGACCTCTTCACTATAGTACTATACATCAATGACCTCTTCACTATAGTACTATACATCAATGACCCCTTCACTATAGTACTATATGTCAATGACCTCTTCATGTCCTAATATGTAACATTAAAAACATTAGCAGATCTGCTAAAGCAAGAATCCACCTCTTGTTCTGGTCCGGATATGTGGCATTTATCTGATTGTTCTGGTCCAGATATGTGATGTTTAGCTGAATGTTCTGGTCCAGATATGTGGCATTTAGCTGAATGTTCTGGTCCAGATATGTGGCATTTAGCTGAATGTTCTGGTCCAGATATGTGGCATTTAGCTGAATGTTCTGGTCCAGATATGTGATGTTTATCTGAATGTTCTTCGTCAGTTTAAGAATTCTAAAATGTGCACTAGCTTTGGCCTTGATGGTTTTTGGAGTGTACATCCCATAGCTCTGTCTGTTGTTATAGCTTCCTCCTCTCCAAATATACCTGATGAGTCTACTATAACTCTATTTAATGGATCACTTGGCGAAGCAAGAGAGAGAGAGGAACAGGAAGGAGATTGAATAGAAATGGCTAATTATGTCACGCACTCACACACACGCATGCACAGAAACACACACACACACACACACTCTCTCGCTCTCTCCCCCATGCCCTAATCTACTAAAGATGTCTTTCCACAGATTCATTGAATACCACTGCAGCAGGAACCACAGTTAGCAAAATAATTTCTCATTTTAAACCGCTGCTGAGCTACTAAATTATCTCTTGCCTTTCAGTCTTTGTGGGTGTAATAATGAACCATTGGTTTGAAGCAGTCTCACTGTGTGCTACAGTACTATATGTGTTCTTGACTGATTCCCAAATGGCACCCTATTCCCTATGTAAGTGCACTACTTTTGACCAGAACCCAATAGGTCCTGGTCAAAAGTAGTGCACTACATAGGAAATAGGGTGCCATTTGGGATAAATACTCTTGTCTAATTGTATGTGGATGATCTAGCCAGAGGATTGTTCCCTCTAATAGCTAGCTACTGGTCCCTGTATATCTCTGTGTGTTGTTGTTCTCTCTAATAGCTAGCTACTGGCACCTGTATGTCTCTGATGTGTGTTGTTCCCTCTAATAGCTAGCTACTGGTCCCTGTATATATCTGATGTGTGTTGTTGTTGTTCTCTCTAATAGCTAGCTACTGGTCCCTGTATGTCTCTGATGTGTGTTGTTCTCTCTAATAGCTAGCTACTGGTCCCTGTATATCTCTGTGTGTTGTTGTTCTCTCTAATAGCTAGCTACTGGTCCCTGTATGTCTCTGATGTGTGTTGTTCTCTCTAATAGCTAGCTACTGGTCCCTGTATATATCTGATGTGTGTTGTTGTTGTTCTCTCTAATAGCTAGCTACTGGTCCCTGTATGTCTCTGATGTGTGTTGTTCTCTCTAATAGCTAGCTACTGGTCCCTGTATATCTCTGATGTGTGTTGTTGTTGTTCTCTCTAATAGCTAGCTACTGGTCCCTGTATATCTCTGATGTGTGTTGTTGTTGTTCTCTCTAATAGCTAGCTACTGGTCCCTGTATATCTCTGATGTGTGTTGTTCTCTCTAATAGCTAGCTACTGGTCCCTGTATATCTCTAATGTGTGTTGTTGTTCCCTCTAATAGCTAGCTACTGGCCCCTGTATATCTCTGATGTGTGTTGTTCTCTCCCCCTAATGCTGCTCTAAGCTTGGTCACTGTGTAAGTATTACCCTGACTAACTACTGATAACTACTGTTAACCCCTTGCAATAATTCCAGCTAGGGAACCTGCTGTTCTCTATCTACATCTGTTGTTATCCCAGCCCTGGGGAAGCTACTGTTCTCTATCTACATCTATTGTTATCCCAGCCCTAGGGAAGCTACTGTTCTCTATCTACATCTATTGTTATCCCAGCCCTAGGGACGCTGCTGTTCTCTATCTACATCTGTTGTTATCCCAGCCCTAGGGAAGCTACTGTTCTCTATCTACATCTATTGTTATCCCAGCCCTAGGGACGCTGCTGTTCTCTATCTACATCTATTGTTATCCCAGCCCTAGGGAAGCTACTGTTCTCTATCTACATCTATTGTTATCCCAGCCCTAGGGAAGCTACTGTTCTCTATCTACATCTATTGTTATCCCAGCCCTAGGGAAGCTACTGTTCTCTATCTACATCTATTGTTATCCCAGCCCTAGGGAAGCTACTGTTCTCTATCTACATCTATTGTTATCCCAGCCCTAGGGACGCTGCTGTTCTGTTTCTCATATCTCATCTTGTCTCTCTATTGACAGCTCAGGTCTGGGGGGTCACAGATCCTGGAGGGATGCATCGCTGAGCTCCCCAACATCTCCAGTCTGGATATCTCTGACAACGGTAAGACAAGACAAGGGAATGCAGTTTAAAAAGCAGGGATGTATATAGGGTTGTGTGGGTGTCTGGGTATATAGGGTTGTGTGGGTGGCTGGGTATATAGGGTTGTGTGGGTGGCTGGGTATATAGGGTTGTGTGGGTGGCTGGGTATATAGGGTTGTGTGGGTGGCTGGGTATATAGGGTTGTGAGGGTGGCTGGGTATATAGGGTTGTGAGGGTGGCTGCGTATATAGGGTTGTGTGGGTGGCTGCGTATATAGGGTTGTGTGGGTGGCTGGGTATATAGGGTTGTGTGGGTGGCTGGGTATATAGGGTTGTGTGGGTGGCTGGGTATATAGGGTTGTGTGGGTGGCTGGGTATATAGGGTTGTGTGGGTGGCTGGGTATATAGGGTTGTGTGGGTGGCTGGGTATATAGGGTTGTGTGGGTGGCTGGGTATATAGGGTTGTGAGGGTGGCTGGGTATATAGGGTTGTGAGGGTGGCTGCGTATATAGGGTTGTGTGGGTGGCTGCGTATATAGGGTTGTGTGGGTGGCTGGGTATATAGGGTTGTGTGGGTGGCTGGGTATATAGGGTTGTGTGGGTGGCTGGGTATATAGGGTTGTGTGGGTGGCTGGGTATATAGGGTTGTGAGGGTGGCTGGGTATATAGGGTTGTGAGGGTGGCTGCGTATATAGGGTTGTGTGGGTGGCTGCGTATATAGGGTTGTGTGGGTGGCTGGGTATATAGGGTTGTGTGGGTGGCTGGGTATATAGGGTTGTGTGGGTGGCTGGGTATATAGGGTTGTGTGGGTGGCTGGGTATATAGGGTTGTGTGGGTGGCTGGGTATATAGGGTTGTGTGGGTGGCTGGGTATATAGGGTTGTGTGGGTGGCTGGGTATATAGGGATGTGTGGGTGGCTGGGTATATAGGGTTGTGTGGGTGGCTGGGTATATAGGGTTGTGTGGGTATATAGGGTTGTGTGGGTGGCTGGATATATAGGGTTGTGTGGGTGGCTGGGTATATAGGGTTGTGTGGGTGGCTGGGTATATAGGGTTGTGTGGATGGCTGGGTATATAGGGTTGTGTGGGTGGCTGGGTATATAGGGTTGTGTGGGTGGCTGGGTATATAGGGTTGTGTGGGTGGCTGGGTATATAGGGTTGTGTGGGTGGCTGGGTATATAGGGTTGTGTGGTTGGCTGGGTATATAGGGTTGTGTGGGTGTCTGGGTATATAGGGTTGTGTGGGTGGCTGGGTATATAGGGTTGTGTGGGTGGCTGGGTATATAGGGTTGTGTGTGTGGCTGGGTATATAGGGTTGTGTGGTTGGCTGGGTATATAGGGTTGTGTGGGTGGCTGGGTATATAGGGTTGTGTGGGTGGCTGGGTATATAGGGTTGTGTGGGTGGCTGGGTATATAGGGTTGTGTGGTTGGCTGGGTATATAGGGTTGTGTGGGTGGCTGGGTATATAGGGTTGTGTGGGTGGCTGGGTATATAGGGTTGCGTGGGTGGCTGGGTATATAGGGTTGTGGGGGTGTCTGGGTATATAGGGTTGTGTGGGTGGCTGGGTATATAGGGTTATGTGGGTGTCTGGGTATATAGGGTTGTGTGGGTGTCTGGGTATATAGGGGTGTGTGGGTGGCTGGGTATATAGGGTTGTGTGGGTGTCTGGGTATATAGGGTTGTGTGGGTGGCTCGGTATATAGGGTTGTGTGGGTGGCTGGGTATATAGGGTTGTGTGGGTATATAGGGTTGTGTGGGTGGCTGGGTATATAGGGTTGTGTGGGTGTCTGGGTATATAGGGTTGTGTGGTTGGCTGGGTATATAGGGTTGTGTGGGTGGCTGGGTATATAGGGTTGTGTGGGTGGCTGGGTATATAGGGTTGCGTGGGTGGCTGGGTATATAGGGTTGTGTGGGTATATAGGGTTGTGTGGGTGTGTGGGTATATAGGGTTGTGTGGGTGTCTGGGTATATAGGGTTGTGTGGGTGTCTGGGTATATAGGGTTGTGTGGGTGGCTGGGTATATAGGGTTGTGTGGGTGGCTGGGTATATAGGGTTGTGTGGGTGTCTGGGTATATAGGGTTGTGTGAGTGGCTGGGTATATAGGGTTGTGTGGGTGGCTGGGTATATAGGGTTGTGTGAGTGGCTGGGTATATAGGGTTGTGTGGGTGGCTGGGTATATAGGGTTGTGTGGGTGGCTGGGTATATAGGGTTGTGTGGGTGTCTGGGTATATAGGGTTGTGTGGGTGGCTGGGTATATAGGGTTGTGTGGGTGGCTGGGTATATAGGGTTGTGTGAGTGGCTGGGTATATAGGGTTGTGTGAGTGGCTGGGTATATAGGGTTGTGTGGGTGGCTGGGTATATAGGGTTGTGTGAGTGGCTGGGTATATAGGGTTGTGTGGGTGGCTGGGTATATAGGGTTGTGTGGGTGTCTGGGTATATAGGGTTGTGTGAGTGGCTGGGTATATAGGGTTGTGTGGGTGGCTGGGTATATAGGGTTGTGTGGGTGGCTGGGTATATAGGGTTGTGTGGGTGGCTGGGTATATAGGGTTGTGTGGGTGGGTGGGTATATAGGGTTGTGTGGGTGTCTGGGTATATAAGGTTGTGTGAGTGGCTGGGTATATAGGGTTGTGTGGGTGGCTGGGTATATAGGGTTGTGTGGGTGGCTGGGTATATAGGGTTGTGTGGGTGGCTGGGTATATAGGGTTGTGTGGGTATAGTCTTTTTCTCCAGCCCAACCAACCCAGTAGTGCAGCTGACTCAACTAATATAATGATTTATTTAAAGACTGTGATTAGCTGATTGGTTGAATCGGGTATGTCACTGCTTTGGCTCCCAGAATGCCTTTTTAGATGATTGGTTTGTGTTTCCTCCAGGTCTGGACTCTGACCTGTCCACTCTGCTGGTGTGGCTGGCCAAGAACCGATCCATCCGACACCTCTCACTGGGGAAGAACTTCAACAACATCAAGTCCAAGTACGATGGGGGGGGGGGGGGCGGGCTGGGTCAGCACTGGGGGACGGCTGGGTCAGCACTGGGGGAGGGCTGGGTCAGCACTGGGGGAGGGCTGGGTCAGCACTGGGGGAGGGCTGGGTCAGCACTGGGGGAGGGCTGGGCCAGCACTGGGGGAGGGCTGGGTCAGGACCTAATATCCTTACTGTCTGGCTGGAGATGGAAGCATTCACACAACACACCCCTTAACAAACACACATACGTTTGGTTACACACCATTGTATCTCCATATTGTCATTGTTTTTAGTCTTTATAAACCTCATTACCGGTTGTCTTTGTTTCTCAGAAATCTGGCCCCTGTCCTGGACAATCTGGTTCATATGATTCAGGAAGAGGAATCGGTGAGTTTTCCATCAGTATGAGTTGAATGTCATGATCAGAGAAACCCTGAGTGTCTTTCCTAGTCAACCGAGGTGGTTTCGTAACACTTAATTCACCTGCCAGGCTACACAGCAGCAAGTATTACTGTCTGAAACGGATGTGTTGCTGCCGCTGTCTTGGTCCAGGTGTCTCTTTAAAAATACGGTTTTATCTCAACGAGACCCAGTGGTTAAAGGTTCAATGGAGACATTTTTATCTAAGTTTCAAATCATTTATGGGCAACAAAAAAAATTACCTTCTTGTGCTTGTTTTCAGTTAAAATGGTCAACAAGAAACAAAAATTGATTCTTAGCCAAGAGCAATTTCTCAAACAAGAACTTTGCTGAACTGTCTGGTCTGAGTAAACTCAAATTTAGCTGTTATTTTTATTTAACTAGGCAAGTCAGTTAAGAACAAATTCTTATTTTCAATGACGACCTAGTGGGTTAATAACTGCCTGTTCAGGGGCAGAACGACAGATTTTGTACCTTGTCAGCTCGGGGATTTGAACTTGCAACCTTCCGGTTACTAGTCCAACGCTCTAAGCACTAGGCTACCCTGCCCTTCCCTCTCTTATTGGCAGAGAGGTTTGGAACGCTCTTTCTTATTGGTCTATTAACTGGTGATGTCACCAGGCAGGCCAAAACTCCACCCCACCAATAACAGAATGTCTGTTCAAACAGCTCTTACACTAAAATGGCTTTATTATCATTTTCACAATTTCATAATGTTATTCCAACATCATAGTGTGGAAATATATATAAAACACAGGAAAATCACATTTTTGAATGCACTGGTCCTTTAAATAAAGGTTTAATAAATACATTACAGCATGTTTCATCATTCTCTGGATCATTTCTGTACATATTACAGTAAATCCCAGCCTTCCTCTGGTTATTATCCCTGTCAACTCTCCCTCAGCCTGGGCTGCTCTGACTACAGGGGATGGTGTTATTCTGGATCTCTGCTCCGTCACTGTGTCTGGTGTGGAGGGAGAGGGGGGTTGGTAGTGGTGGGGTAGAATCACTGTGTCTGGGGTGGAGGGAGAGGGGGGTTGGTAGGGGTGGGGTACAATCACTGTGTCTGGGGTGGAGGGAGAGGGGGGTTGGTAGGGGTGGGGTACAATCACTGTGTCTGGGGTGGAGGGAGAGGGGGGTTGGTAGTGGTGTTGGTGGGGTAGAATCACTGTGTCTGGGGTGGATGGACAGGGGGGTTGGTAGTGGTGGGGTAGAATCACTGTGTCTGGGGTGGAGGGAGAGGGGGGTTGGTAGTGGTGGGGTAGAATCACTGTGTCTGGGGTGGAGGGAGAGGGGGGTTGGTAGTGGTGAGGTAGAATCACTGTGTCTGGGGTGGAGGGAGTGGGGGGTTGGTAGTGGTGGGGTACAATCACTGTGTCTGGAGTGGAGGGACAGGGGGGTTGGTAGTGGTGGAGGGATGTAACCTCTCTGAATGCTGTGGAGGGCAGAGTGAGGGATGTAACCTCTCTGAATGCTGTGGAGGGTAGAGTGAGGGATGTAACCTCTGAATGCTGTGGAGGGCAGAGTGAGGGATGTAATTTCTCTGAATGCTGTGGAGGGCAGAGTGAGGTATGTAACCTCTCTGAATGCTGTGGAGGGCAGAGTGAGGGATGTAACCTCTGAATGTTGTGGAGGGCAGAGTGAGGGATGTAACCTCTCTGAATGCTGTGCAGGGCAGAGTGAGGGATGTAACCTCTCTGAATGCTGTGCAGGGCAGAGTGAGGGATGTAACCTCTCTGAATGCTGTGGAGGGCAGAGTGAGGGATGTAACCTCTGAATGCTGTGGAGGGCAGAGTGAGGGGTGTAACCTCTCTGAATGATGTGGAGGGCAGAGTGAGGGATGTAACCTCTCTGAATGCTGTGGAGGGCAGAGTGAGGGATGTAACCTCTCTGAATGCTGTGGAGGGCAGAGAGAGGGATGTAACCTCTCTGAATGCTGTGGAGGGCAGAGTGAGGGATGTAACCTCTCTGAATGCTGTGGAGGGCAGAGTGAGGGATGTAACCTCTCTGGATGCTGTGGAGGGCAGAGTGAGGGATGTAACCTCTCTGAATGCTGTGGAGGGCAGAGTGAGGGATGTAACCTCTCTGAATGTATATTACTGCATGACATGTCAGGGTACAGGTCCACATAGAGACATCTGGCTTGGCTTCTTGGCAGACTGGGCTGAAATGGTTTAGGGTGTGTGATATCTCTCTGATATTATCTCCTCTCTGGCTCCCAGTGCCAGACAGTATGAGGAGGAGAAACAGATCCCAGTGCCAGACAGTATGAGGAGGAGAAACAGATCCCAGTGCCAGACAGTATGAGGAGGAGAAACAGATCCCAGTGTCAGACAGTATGAGGAGGAGAAACAGATCCCAGTGCCAGACAGTATGAGGAGGAGAAACAGATCCCAGTGCCAGACAGATCCCAGTGCCAGACAGATCCCAGTGCCAGACAGTACGAGGAGGCGAAACAGAAAGAATCAGTATGTCTCCAGTGAGGCGAGAGAAAACAGGAGAGGAAAGACAAACGCAGTGATTTCTACCCGTCTTTCTGCGTTCAGCAACAACCGTCTGTACTTCCCCACGGGCCTCGTTCAGACGACTGCACCCAAACACAACACATACAATGACATGTTGGTGGGAGGCGGCTTTGCTTTCTTCTTATAGAGAGGTAGAAATCAACGAGTTTCATTTCAATGAATGTTACATAATCGTAGTATTCTGTGTGCCTACACAGATAGAACCATAGAGATAGACAGGAAATGTCCTGTTTTTTTGGTTGCATCCCAAATCCCTATTCCCTTTATAGTGCACTACTTTTGACCATGGCCCGTACACTCTTGGGGGGAAAAAGGTGCTATCTAGAACCGAAAAGGGTTCTTCGGCTGTCCCCATAGGAGAACCCTTTAAATAATTATTTTTGGTTCCAGGTAGAACCCTTTTGGTTCCAGGTAGAACCTTTTTGGTTCCAGGTAGAACCCTTTCCACAGAGGGGTTCTACATGGAACCCAAAAGAGTTCCACCTGGAACCAAAAAGGGTTCTCCTATGGTGTGTATGGTGGGAATGTTGCATCCTTAGACCCTATTGAGTGAAGCTTACCTCCTCAGAGTTGTCCCCTTCCAGCCCCAACACGTCTCTGTGTGGGAACACGGGCAGGTCTGCAAGGGGACATCGAAGTGCTCCCTCAATTTGATCCATTTATCAGGGTTCTCACAAGGTGAGTGAGGTGCTTAAAGTACTTGAATTTAGCACTCTGAAATCCAGGTACTGGATTACCTTGAAAGTCTGATATTTTCTCAAGTTGGTACTTGAAAAGTACTTGAATTAAAATGAGAGGAGAACAGATAATGATCAAATATGTTTAATTAAAAATATTAGAAAAATGGATTGGTCTTAATTCCCAGGCAGACAACCAACCAATTTGTATTTCCTCATGTGTTTGGTGCTGTGGTTGCCAGGCGAGTTCATTCCACACACACTGCCACTCAGCCAGGGACAGAACTGACTGATTAGGAGCCGCCAAAACATCACATCAAATCAAATTGTATTGGTCACATACACATGGTTAGCAGATGTTATTGTGAGTGTAGTGAAATGCCTATGCTTCTAGATCCGACAGTGTAGCAGTATCTAACAAGTAATATCTAACAATTACACAACATAACCTAATATCTAACAAATTACACAACATAACCTAATATCTAACAAATTACACAACGTAACCTAATATCTAACAAATTACACAACAAAACCTAATATCTAACAAATTACACAACATAACCTAATATCTAACAAATTACACAACATAACCTAATACACACAATCTAGTAAAGGAATGGAATGAGAATAAATAAGTATAAATATATGGATGAGCAGTGACAGAGCGGCCAAGATGCACTAGATAGTAAAGAATATATAGTGAAGGATACATTATACAGTATGTACTGTACATATGAGATGAGTAATGAGAGATATGTAAACACTATTAAAGTGGCATTATTAAAGTGACTAGTGATCCATTTATTAAAGTGGCCGATGAGTCAGTGTGTTGGCAGCAGCCTCTCTGTGCTAGTGGTGGCTGTTTAACAATCTGATGGCCTTGAGATAGAAGCTGTTTTTCAGTCTCTCGGTCCCAGCTTTGATGCACCTGTACTGACCTCGCCTTCTGGATGATAGCGGGGTGAACAGGCAGTGGCTCGGGTGGTTGATATCCTTGATGATCTTTTTGGCCTTCCTGTGACATCGGGTGCAATAGGTGTCCTGTTGGGCAGGTAGTTTGCCCCCGGTGATGCGTTGTGCAGACCTCATCACCCTCTGGAGGTCGGTGCAGTTGCCGTACCAGGCGGTGATAGAGCCCGACAAGATGCTCTCGATTGTGCACCTGTAAAATTTAGTGAGGGTTTTCGCTGACAAGCCACATTTTTTCAGCCTCCTGAGGTTGAAGAGGCACTGTTACTCTTTCTTCACCACACTGTCTGTGTGCGAGAACCATTTTCAGATCGTCCGTGATGTGTACACAGAGGATCTTAAGACTTTCCACCTTCTCTACTGCGGTCCCGTCGATGTGGATAGGGGGGGGGGGGGGGGTGCTCCCTTTGCTGTTTCCTGAAGCCCATGATCATCTCTTTTGTTTTGCTGACATTGAGTGAGAGGGGTGCTGGGTTAGCTAAATGCTGGGGAAATGATTACATTTAGCCTTTTGGTGCGTATGGAACATTTCTGGCATCTTTTAATTCAGCTCATGAAACATGGGACCAACACTTCACATGGTGTGTTTATATTTCAGTGTAGTTTACTCACATTTCTTTATATCACTGCATCACTGGACCCAACCAACCCACACCATGTAAGGTGCAGAAAATGCATCAGACTTTTAACATTGAGAGGATGTGTGATTCAGCCCTGAAGAGCCACGTGAAGGGGGGGAAGACACAACGCTGCATCCTGCGCTGGCGACACGTCTACATTATGTCACATTTCTCTGCAACAACCTCCAGAGTTTTTTTGGGGGCCAATCGCCTCATTTATGGGGGGCCCCGCGATATTCCGTGCTCCTCGTTCTGGTGACCGTTCTCCCGACCGGCGACACTAAAGCTGCCAGACGGAAGCAAGATGCTTTTCTGTAGCTATTAACGAATAGATTCCCAAATGTCCAATAAAAACACAGTCATTAGCCTCCCGGGTGGTGCAGTGGTCTAAGGCACTGCATCGCAGTGCTAGCTGTGCCACTCTGGGTTCGAGCCCAGGCTCTGTCGCAGCCGGCCGTGACCGGGAGGTCCATGGGGCGACGCACAATTGGCCTAGCATTGTCCGGGTTAGGGAGGGTTTGGCCCAGGATATGGGTTTGGCCCATATCCTTGTCTCATCGCGCACTAGCAACTCCTGTGGCGGGCCGGGCGCAGTGCACTCTGACCAGGTCGCTAGGTGTACGCTGTTTCCTTTGACACATTGGTGCGGCTGGCTTCCGGGTTGGACGCGCGCTGTGTTAAGAAGCAGTGCGGCTTGGTTGGGTTGTGTTTCGGAGGACGCATGACTCTCGACCTTTGCCTCTCCCGAGTCCGTACGGGAGTTGTAGCGATGAGACAAGACAGTAACTACTAACAATTGGATTGTGGAGAAAAAGGAGGTAAAATCATTAAAAAACACAGTCATTAAGCTGGAATTGTGTAGTAATGTGAATGGGATGGTTCACCAGTAGACATGTCCCAGAACTCTGCTCATCACTACTGAAATCTCAACTCTGCTCATCACTACTCATATTACAACTCTGCTCATCACTACTCAAATTACAACATCATACAACCACTCGTGTATGTAGTAAGTAAGTAGTGAAACAAAGTATTATTGAGTAGAACTTGTAAGGTAGTGATGAATACTAAGTTGTTTTTTTTCTCATGAGGTTGTGGCGATATACTGCCATCTGGTGGCAACTAGAAGCAATGGCATAATATGAACTATTACAAATGTATTTTTTTTACACATTTTATTTCACCTTTATTTAACCAGGTAGGCTAGTTGAGAACAAGTTCTCCTTTACAACTGCGACCTGGCGGTCCTTGAAAATAAATATTAGTTATTGAAAAAGTACGTACTTGAAAGTCCTTGAATTTGACTTGCCACTGTCTGTCTGAACCCTGATTTATGGGATAAGAATATACAGGAAAAAAAGTATATGTTTTACAGTGGCGGTTGGTGCCGTTTGAGATTAGGGAGGATGATTTATTTATTTTAACATGGCCTTATTTCTATTACAGCATATTGGATGACTCTCATTCATATTCCATTCACCCAGCTCAATGTAACATCGATAGGTTTAGGCTACTACATGATACTGTAATTTCCCCTATACCCATCATGATGTTGCTACAACCTAGACTATGAATAAAAGTTTACAACGTAGGTGCACAGGTAGAGAGAAATTTGAGTAATCAAGGTGACACATTTCGCCTTCAATACTCTTGCCTACATCTAGCTGATCTAGGGTGTAGTCATTAGTCCAACAGTTGCAAACGAGAGTTTCTATTGGACAAATTCAGGTATGTTTATCCCTGTTTCATTTGCTTTCGTTTAAGAAACGTTTTTCAACGCAATGAATACACCACTGATCACACGCAAACACAGTTCGCTTTCATAGCAGCCACATTCAAGCAGCTCGTTGTATATATAATTCCTTCTTACATCTATCTACACGCTCTCCTCCTCTCACCTTTTCCCTTCAGTTGTGGACTTCAGTGCACAACACATCAGCTGTCTGTGACCAGACAAAAAAAACTTTCCAAGCTAAACCTTCATATCATGACCGCTAGCCGCTACACACAGCATACATTGTTGTCCGTCGTAGTTGGCTAGAAGTACTCAAACTAACGCGTTAGTAAACCCGCTACAATCATGCAGTACAGTGTACAGTCAGCAGCAAGCAGTTTAGCAATAAATTAATAAAACCACATGTTTACCTTGACTTGGAAGAGTTCCAGTGTTGGATAACCATAGCCAGCTAGCTAACATAGCATCCCTCTCTGTTGGATAACCATAGCCAGCTAGCTAACATAGCATCCCTCTCTGTTGGATAACCATAGCCAGCTAGCTAACATAGCATCCCTCTCTGTTGGATAGCCATAGCCAGCTAGCTAACATAGCATCCCTCTCTGTTGGATAGCCATAGCCAGCTAGCTAACATAACATCCCTCTGTGTTGGATAGCCATAGCCAGCTAGCTAACATAGCATCCCTCTCTGTTGGATAGCCATAGCCAGCTAGCTAACATAGCATCCCTCTCTGTTGGATAGCCATAGCCAGCTAGCTAACATAGCATCCCTCTCTGTTGGATAGCCATAGCCAGCTAGCTAACATAGCATCCCTCTCTGTTTGAGCTGGGTGTTTGAGTAGGCTAAACTAGCTAGCTGCATACGCTAGCTGAGTACGTGAAAGCGAAAAACATATACTACGAAATATACAGAGCTTTCTTTCTCACTCACTCTCTCTCTTGCTTCTCCTTAATTCTGGAAAAAAAATTAGTTTGGAAGAAATTAAGTTTGTTCAAAACTGTTCAACTATTGTCTTTCTCTTTGAGTCAACTACTTACCACATGTAATGCACTGCAGTGCTAGCTAGCTGTAGCTTATGCTTTCAGTACTAGATTCATCATGTTATGCACTGCAGCGCTAGCTAGCTGTAGCTTATGCTTTCAGTACTAGATTCATCATGTTATGCACTGCAGCGCTAGCTAGCTGTAGCTTATGCTTTCAGTACTAAATTCATCATGTTATGCACTGCAGCGCTAGCTAGCTGTAGCTTATGCTTTCAGTACTAGATTCATTCTCTGATCTTATGATTGGGTAGGCAACATGTCAGTTCATGCTGCAAGAGCTCTGATAGGTTGGAGGACATCCTCCGAAAGTTGTCATAATTGCTGTGTAAGTCTATGGAAGGGGGTGAGAACCATGAGCCTCCTAGGATTTGTATTGAAGTCAATGTACCCAGAGGAGGGTTGAAGCTAGCTGTCCTCCGGCTACACCATGGTGCTACCATACAGAGTGCTGCTGAGGCTACTGTAGACCTTTATTGCAACACAGTGTGTTTTAATCAATTATTTGGTGATGTGATTATATTTAGCATTGTTTTATCTAAAAAGGATAACTTTTTTAGCGTATCACTATTTACATTTTTATGAAATTCAGTGAGGAGGATTGTCCTCCCCTTCCTCCTCTGAGGAGCCTCCACTGATTTAAATATTATTTTACACAGAACTAATTCAAAGATGCCTCTGCTCCCACACACCATCTTCTGAATGAGAGACCTGACGCTACCATGATTATCCATGACCGTGGAGGTATTCACATCTATTGGATGGGGCTCCCGATTGGTGCAGCGGTCTAAGGCACTGCATCTCAGTGCTACAGACACCCTGGTTCAAATCCAGGCTGTATCACAACCGGCCGTGATTGGGCAGCGCACAATTGGTCGAGCGTCGCCCGGGTTTGGCCGGGGTAGTCCGTCATTGTAAATAAGAATTTGTTCTTAACTGACTTTCTTAGTTAAATAAAGGTTCAATAAAGATGTATGTATAAGTGTTCAGAAACATATTCTATTCTTATTTACAATAACATGTGTCCAAATACTTATTCATTTGCATTCATTTCTAAATGGTAAAACAGATTTGTATGTAAATACCCCAAAATAAAATGTGACATTCTGTACTGTCTACCGCCATATAAAACATTTGATCTCAAATCCCCAAATTCTGGAATAAAAAGACAAATGTAACGTTTTAGAGTCACTGTCCAAGTACGCGCTGTACATAGGGGAGTGTACATTATAGTGCAGCAGTAGTCTGGATGCCTGGATTTGAACCAGACCAAAGATGTTATGAAATAATAAGTAGTTCATCTCTGAACCAGACAAGACAGAGTCAGTAGTTTATCTCTGAACCAGACAGAACAGAGTCAGTGGTTTATCTCTGAACCAGACAGAACAGAGTCAGTAGTTTAACTCTGAACCAGACAAAACAGGATCAGTAGTTTATCTCTGAACCAGACAGAACAGAGTCAGTAGTTTAACTCTGAACCAGACAGAACAGAGTCAGTAGTTTAACTCTGAACCAGACAGAACAGAGTCAGTAGTTCATCTCTGAACCAGACAAAACAGGATCAGTAGTTTAACTCTGAACCAGACAGAACAGAGTCAGTAGTTTAACTCTGAACCAGACAGAACAGAGTCAGTAGTTAATCTCTGAACCAGACAAAACAGGATCAGTAGTTTAACTCTGAACCAGACAGAACAGAGTCAGTGGTTTATCTCTGAACCAGACAGAACAGAGTCAGTGGTTTATCTCTGAACCAGACAGAACAGAGTCAGTGGTTTATCTCTGAACCAGACAGAACAGAGTCAGTAGTTTATCTCTGAACCAGACAGAACTGAGTCAGCATAACGCAGCTTTTGATGTCTGCTCCCTGCTTGTCTCCCCCTCCCCCTGTCTCCCCTCCCCTTCTCCCCTCGTCTCACTCTCCCCCTCCCCCGTCTCCCCCTCCCTCCCTCGTCTCACTCTCCCCCTCCCCCGTCTCCCCTCGTCTCACTCTCCCCCTCCCCCGTCTCCCCTCGTCTCACTCTCCCCCTCCCCCGTCTCCCCTCGTCTCACTCTCCCCCTCCCCCCGTCTCCCCCTCCCCCGTCTCCCCTCGTCTCACTCTCCCCCTCTACCAAACCAGCAGGATACTAAGCTATTCTTCAGTTAGCTGTGTGAACTGTGGCTATAATCTCTCTGGTCAAGGTCTCCCCCTGTCTCCCCCTCCCCCGCCTTCCCCCTGTCTCACTCTCCCCCTCTACCAAACCAGCAGGATACTAAGCTATTCTTCAGTTAGCTGTGTGAGCTGTGGCTATAATCTCTCTGGTCAAGGTCTCCCCCTGTCTCCCCCTCCCCCCGTCTCCCCTCGTCTCACTCTCCCCCTCTACCAAACCAGCAGGATACTAAGCTATTCTTCAGTTAGCTGTGTGAGCTGTGGCTATAATCTCTCTGGTCAAGGTCTTTTAGTAGTCAGTCAAAACGGGCCAAATGGTTTCAAATCTAGTCAATCTACATGCAGCTCCCTGCTGAGCAGAGATGGGATGTTTTTAAAGGCTTTGACGTTGGCTTTGACCTCGACGCTGTGCCTCTAAGTCTGTCTGCATTTCATCCCAGTTGTAGGCTTTGCATTCGGATATCTGAGGCACCCATTTCATTTATAATGTCCAGGAAAATCCCCCCCAAAAATGTGAAATGTCAGGCAAAAAATGATCCTATGTTAATTGATCTCCCTGCTGAGAGGTGCTGTGTCTGTGGACTTAGTTTAATGAGATCAAAGGGGTGAAGACTTGAGCTGCCAAGCTGTAAAAAGGTATGAAATTCGGGCCAGTAATGTAGTTGCTTTTTGAAGTGATGTATATATTCTTACGTTTTACTGGTTTCTAAGCTCAAAGTCAAGACGCCTGTCAAAGAGAACGAGTCTAACGAGAGGAATAACTTTCACCGTTTTTTTTTTCTTCAACATGGGAGCATCGATTAGCATTGTGGAGACTTGAGTCTTCTTGGGCCTCCCCTCTGAGACTGGTTCCTCTCTAGTTTGTCCTGGCCACTGTGCTTTTGTTTCTGCTTGCTCTTAGAGTTTATTTAGGCTGAGGTTACTGTAAAGGGTTTAGGCTGAGGTTACTGTAAAGGGTTTAGACTGAGGTTACTGTAAAAGGGTTAGGGTTTAGGCTGAGGTTACTGTAAAGGGTTTAGGCTGGGTTACTGTAAAAGGGTTTAGGCTGGGTTACTGTAAAAGGGTTAGGGTTTAGGCTGAGGTTACTGTATAAGGGTTAGGGTTTAGACTGAGGTTACTGTAAAAGGGTTAGGGTTTAGGCTGAGGTTACTGTAAAAGGGTTAGGGTTTAGGCTGAGGTTACTGTAAAGTGTTAGGGTTTAGGCTGGGTTACTGTGTTAGGGTTTAGGCTGAGGTTACTGTATAAGTGTTAGGGTTTAGACTGAGTTTACTTTAAAAGGGTTAGGGTTTAGGCTGAGTTACTGTAAAAGGGTTTAGGCTGAGGTTACTGTAAAGTGTTAGGCTTTAGGCTGAGGTTACTGTAAAGTGTTAGGGTTTAGGTTACTGTATAAGGGTTAGGGTTTAGGCTGAGTTACTGTAAAAGGGTTTAGGCTGGGTTACTGTGAAAGGGTTATGGTTTAGGCTGAGGTTACTGTAAAAGGGTTTAGGCTGGGTTACTGTAAAAGGGTTTAGGCTGGGTTACTGTAAAAGGGGTTAGGCTGGGTTACTGTAAAAGGGTTAGGGTTTAGGCTGAGGTTATTGTGAAAGGGTTATGGTTTAGGCTGAGGTTACTGTAAAAGGGTTTAGGCTGGGTTACTGTAAAAGGGTTATGGTTTAGGCTGAGGTTACTGTAAAGGGTTAGGGTTTAGGCTGAGGTTACTGTAAAAGGGTTATGGTTTAGGCTGAGGTTACTGTAATGGGTTAGGGTTTAGGCTGAGGTTACAGTAAAAGGGTTAGGGTTTAGGCTGAGGTTACTGTAAAAGAGTTTAGGCTGAGGTTACTGTAAAAGGGTTAGGGTTTAGGCTGAGGTTACTGTATAGGGTTAGGGTTTAGGCTGAGGTTACTGTAAAAGGGTTATGGTTTAGGCTGAGGTTACTGTAATGGGTTAGGGTTTAGGCTGAGGTTACTGTAAAAGGGTTAGGGTTTAGGCTGAGGTTACTGTAAAAGGGTTAGGGTTTAGGCTGAGGTTACTGTAAAAGGGTTAGTGTTTAGGCTGGGTTACTGTAAAAGGGTTAGTGTTTAGGCTGGGTTACTGTAAAAGGGTTAGGGTTTAGGCTGAGGTTACTGTAAAAGGGTTAGGGTTTAGGCTCAGGTTACTGTGAAAGGGTTTAGGCTGGGTTACTGTAAAAGGGTTAGGGTTTAGGCTGAGGTTACTGTAAAAGGGTTAGGGTTTAGGCTGGGTTACTGTAAAAGGGTTAGGGTTTAGGCTGGGTTACTGTAAAAGGGTTAGTGTTTAGGCTGGGTTACTGTAAAAGCTCAGCTGATGTAAAAAGGGCTATATAAATAAATGTAATTGATTGAATGAATGATTGAGTCTCCCTTGTCCCCCTGCAGCCCCTGACGTCTCTGTCCCTGGCTGACTCTAAGCTGAAGACGGACCTGACCATTGTGCTGAATGCTCTGGGCAGCAACACCAGTCTGACCAGGGTGGATATCAGTGGGAACGCCATGGGGGACATGGGGGCTAAGATGCTGGCCAAGGCCCTGCAGATCAACAGCAAACTAAGGTGAGGAGAGGACTGTCTTAGACACTCTGATGATGGTTTGGAGAGGAGAGGACTGTCTCAGACACTCTGATGATGGTTTGGAGAGGAGAGGACTGTCTCAGACACTCTGATGATGGTTTGGAGAGGAGAGGACTGTCTCAGACACTCTGATGATGGTTTGGAGAGGAGAGGACTGTCTCAGACACTCTGATGATGGTTTGGAGAGGAGAGGACTGTCTCAGACACTCTGATGATGGTTTGGAGAGGAGAGGACTTTCTCAGACACCCTGATGATGGTTTGGAGAGGAGAGGACTGTCTCAGACACCCTGATGATGGTTTGGAGAGGAGAGGACCGTTAGATATGTGATTGATGATTCTGATCTGTTTCACCAGGACGGTGATCTGGGATAAGAACAACATCAGTCCTCAAGGTCTTCAGGATGTAGCAGCTGCTCTGGAGAAGTGAGTAGCAATGGGATTCTGTCTGTCTGTGTGTGTGTGTGTGTGTGTGTGTGTGTGTGTGTGTGTGTGTGTGTGTGTGTGTGTGTGTGTGTGTGTGTGTGTGTGTGTGTGTGTGTGTGTGTTTAAGCTGTAACAGGATATAGCAGACATATGAGTATGTCTCGAGGTGGAGAGGAGGAAGCGGGAGGATGGAAGAGCCTCTGGAAAGAGATGTCAGAGATAGATCTCCTGGGTGGAGAGATACTGTGATGGAGGCAATAGGGGGGAGCCAGAAACACCACCAGAGGACCAATGGAGATCTAGCTAGTACTGTAGTGAATATGACCAGAGGACCAATGGAGATCTAGTTAGTACTGTAGTGAATATGACCAGAGGACCAATGGAGATCTAGCTAGTACTGTAGTGAATATGACCAGAGGACCAATGGAGATCTAGTTACTACTGTAGTGAATATGACCAGAGGACCAATGGAGATCTAGTTACTACTGTAGTGAATATGACCAGAGGACCAATGGAGATCTAGTTACTACTGTAGTGAATATGACCAGAGGACCAATGGAGATCTAGCTAGTACTGTAGTGAATATGACCAGAGGACCAATGGAGATCTAGCTAGTACTGTAGTGAATATGACAAGAGGACCAATGGAGATCTAGCTAGTACTGAAGTGAATATGACCAGAGGACCAATGGAGATCTAACCACTAGGCTACCTGCCGCCCCTCCACTCTAACCACTAGGCTACCTGCCGCCCCTACACTCTAACCACTAGGCTACCTGCCGCCCCTACACTCTAACCACTAGGCTACCTGCCGTCCCTACACTCTAACCACTAGTCTACCTGCCTGCCCCTACACTCTAACCACTAGGCTACCTGCCATCCCAACACTCTAACCACTAGGCTACCTGCCGTCCCTACACTCTAACCACTAGGCTACCTGCCGCCCCTACACTCTAACCACTAGGCTACCTGCCGTCCCTACACTCTAACCACTAGGCAACCTGCCGCCCCTACACTCTAACCACTAGGCTACCTGCCGTCCCTCCACTCGAACCACTAGGCGACCTGCCGCCCCTACACTCTAACCACTAGGCTACCTGCCGTCCCTACACTCTAACCATTAGGCTACCCTGCCGTCCCTACACTCTAACCACTAGGCTACCTGCCATCCCTACACTCTAACCACTAGGCTACCTGCCGTCCCTACACTCTAACCACTAGGCTACCTGCCGTCCCTACACTCTAACCACTAGGCTACCCTGCCGTCCCTACACTCTAACCACTAGGCTACCTGCCGTCCCTACACTCTAACCACTAGGCTACCTGCCATCCCTACACTCTAACCACTAGGCTACCTGCCATCCCTACACTCTAACCACTAGGCTACCTGCCGTCCCTACACTCTAACCACTAGGCTACCTGCCGCCTCTCCACTCTAACCACTAGGCTACCTGCCGTCCCTACACTCTAACCACTAGGCTACCTGCCGCCTCTCCACTCTAACCACTAGGCTACCTGCCGCCTCTCCACTCTAACCACTACTGTGGTGAATTATTATGACCAGAAACACTTCCAGAATACAAATGATGATACAGCAGGCTGATGTGGTGAGGAAAGAAAACAGTGTGGTTATTGTGTACCTCTCTACTCTGCTTGGCTCTGGGCCTGCTGTTCATCCCTGGAAGCACAGACAGGGTGGAGGGGGAGAGAGAGAGGGTTGAATGGGGGGTAGAGAGGAGGTTAGCAGAGAGAGAGAGAGGTAGAGGAGGGGGGAGGAAAAGAGAGAGTGGAGGGTGCAGCAGGAGAGAAATAGGATAGAGAGAGAGAGAGAGAGAGAGAGGGTGGGGTAGAGAGAAGAGAGAGAGAGAGAGAGGGTGGGGTAGAGAGAGAGAGAGAGAGAGAGAGAGAGAGAGACAGAGAGAGAGAGAGAGAGAGAGAGAGAGAGAGAGAGAGAGAGAGGAGGAATGGCAGACAAACACCAGACAGAGCACCATGTGATTGGCTGTCTATTAATTTAGAGCTGAATGATATTAGGATCCACTCAGTCAGAGTGTCTGGGCATTTTCTTTGTTTCATCCTCATTTAAATAGAATCTACATTCTGTAATTGCTGCATAACCATGAACGTTGGCTGGATGCTTAACTAGCGCCCTGTGAGGAATCTGGGAGGCTGGTGATTTGTCATTTGTTTTGTGATGAGGATGGATGTGTACCCTGTGGTACACATGGTGGAGAGAAGAGGGGAGAGAGATGGAGAGAGAAAGGGGAGAGGGTGAGAGATGGAGAGAGAGATGGGGAGAGAGAGGGAGAGTGGGGAGAGGGAGAGAGAAGGGGAGAGATGGAGAGATGGGGAGAGAGAGAGGGAAGGGGAGAGATGGAGAGAGGAGAGGAGAGATGGGGAGAGAGAGAGGGATAAAGGGGAGAGAGAAGGGAAGAGATGGAGAGAGGAGAGGGAGAGGAAATGGGAGATATGGAGAGGGAGAGGGAGAGAGAAAGGGAAGATATGGAGAGAGAGAGTGGGGAGAGGGAGAGAGATGGAGAGGGAGAGGGGAGAGGGAGAGAGAAGGGGAGATATGGAGAGAGAGAGAGGGAGAGAGGGAAGATATGGAGAGAGAGAGTGGGGAGAGAGAGAGATGGAGAGGGAGATGGGAGAGTGAGAGATGGAGATAGGAGAGAGGAGGGTAGAGGGAGAGAGGAGGGTAGAGGGAAAGAGAAGGGGGAGATAGGGAGAGAGGGGAGAGGGAGAGGGGAGAGAGGGAGAGAGGGGAGAGGGGAGAGAGGGAGAGAGGGGAGAGGGAGAGGGGAGAGGGAGAGAGAAGGGGAGAGGGAAAGAGAAGGGGGAGATAGGGAGAGAGGGGAGAGGGAGAGAGAAGGGTAGAGGGAGAGGGGAGGGTAGAGGGAAAGAGAAGGGGGAGATAGGGAGAGAGGGGAGAGGGAGAGGGAGAGAGACCGTCACATACACATGGTTAGCAGATGTTAATGCGAGTGTAGTGAAATGCTTGTGCCTCTAGTTCCAACAGTACAATAATATCTAACAAGTAATCTAACAATTCCACAACAACTACCTAATACACACAAATCTAAAGGGGTGAATGAGAATATGTACATGTAAGTATATGGATGAGCGATGGCCAAGCGGCATAGGCAAGGTGCAATAGATGGTATAAAATACGGTATATACATGTGATGTAAGATATGTAAACATTAAACATTATTAAAGTGCCATTATTTAAAGTGCCATTATTTAAAGTGCCATTGTTTAGAGTGACTAGTGATCCATTTATTAAAGTGGCCAGTGATTGGTTCTCAATGTAGGCAGCTGCCTCTCTGTGTTAGTGATGGCTGTTTAGCAGTCTGATGGCCTTGAGATACAGCCCGACAGGATGCTCTCGATTGTGCATCCGTAAAAGTTTGTCAGGGTTTTGGGTGACAAGGCACATTTCTTCAGCCTCCTGAGGTTGAAGAGGCGCTGTTACGCCTTCTTCACCTCACTGTCAGCTACAATAAATGCATCCTCAGGATATATGGTTTCCAGTTTACATAGAGTCCAGGGAAGCGGGACTATAGCTAAGAGATAACTGGCTATCTTTAGGTAAACACCCTGGGTTTATTAGAGAAGTGGCCATCTTTAGGTAAACACCCTGGGTTTATTAGATAGGTGGTCATCTTTAGGTAAACACCCTGGGTTTACTAGAGAAGTGGCCATCTTTAGGTAAACACCCTGGGTTTACTAGAGAAGTGGCCATCTTTAGGTAATCACCCTGGGTTTACTAGAGAAGTGGCCATCTTTAGGTAAACACCCTGGGTCTACTAGATAACTGGCCATCTTTAGGTAAACACTCTGGGTTTACTAGAGAAGTGGCCATCTTTAGGTAAACACCCTGGGTTTACTAGAGAAGTGGCCATCTTTAGGTGAACACCCTGGGTTTACTAGATAACTGGCCATCTTTAGGTAAACACCCTGGGTCTACTAGATAACTGGCCATCTTTAGGTAAACACCCTGGGTCTACTAGATAACTGGCCATCTTTAGGTAAACACTCTGGGTTTACTAGAGAAGTGGCCATCTTTAGGTAAACACCCTGGGTTTACTAGAGAAGTGGCCATCTTTAGGTAAACACCATGGGTTTACTAGAGAAGTGGCCATCTTTAGGTAAACACCCTGGGTTTATTAGATAGGTGGTCATCTTTAGGTAAACACCCTGAGTTTACTAGAGAAGTGGCCATCTTTAGGTAAACACCCTGGGTTTATTAGATAGGTGGTCATCTTTAGGTAAACACCCTGGGTTTACTAGAGAAGTGGCCATCTTTAGGTAAACACCCTGGGTTTACTAGAGAAGTGGCCATCTTTAGGTAAACACCCTGGGTTTATTAGATAGGTGGCCATCTTTAGGTAAACACCCTGGGTTTACTAGAGAAGTGGCCATCTTTAGGTAAACACCCTGGGTTTATTACTACTGTATAGGCTGCTATATGTTCTCCCCGACCTCATATTCCCATTGGCCAAACCTGTTCCCCTGTCTGAATAGACCCGGTTCAGTCTGCTACCTGCTCTGGCTGTGATTTCACTGAGGAATAGTGACACGTCAGGTCGGTCTGACTGAACATTTTGGGCCAGTTCCTTAGCTGTCCCTCGGAGACGTAAAGCTGCATCTCGATAAATACAAAAGAGATAAAAAAACAAAAATAAACATTTCTCTCTCTCTGTCTCTCCCACTCTCTCTGTCTCTCCCGCTCTCTCTGTCTCTCCCTCTGTCTCTCCCTCTCTCTCTGTCTCTCTCTCTCTCTCTGTCTCTCTCTCTCTTTCTGTCTCTCTCTCTCTCTCTCCCTCTTTCTGTCTCTCTCTCTCTCTCTCCCTCTGTCTCTCTCTCTGTCTCTCCCTCTCTCTCTGTCTCTCCCTCTCTCTCTGTCTCTATCTCTCTCTCTCTCTCTCTCTCTCTCTGTCTCTCCCCCTCCCTCTCTCTCTGTCTCTCCCTCTGTCTCGCCCTCTCTCTCTGTCTCTCTGTCTCTCTGTCTCTCTCTCTCTCTCATTATTAATGTACTATTCTGGGCTGACTTTCCAACTGCAGAGGATCAGTAACCTCACTTAACGATGTCAAGTCACAATCAATTAGGAGATGAAATGGCTTGTTTCAGACCTGCTCTTCTCCCTGTCAGCAGCCAGGGGCTGGGCCCTCACACACACACACACACACACAAACAGTAACACACACACAGACACAGACACACAGTAACACACACACAGTAACACACACACACACACACAGACAGTCTTGTACAACTAACCTTGTAGGGACACAAAATTCAGTCATATTTTCCCTAAACCTTAGCCCCAAAACCTAACCCTAATTCTAACCTTAACCCTAAACCCCCTAGAAATAGCATTTGACCTTGTGGGGACTAACAAAATGTGGTCCCTATTCACATTAGTTGAATCAGATACTGTATGCATTATAAAACTAAAATAATCACGTTAGTTGAATCAGATACTGTATCTATTATAAAACTAAAAGAATCACATTAGTTGAATCAGATACTGTATCTATTATAAAACTAAAAGAATCACATTAGTTGAATCAGATACTGTATCTATTATAAAACTAAAAGAATCACATTAGTTGAATCAGATACTGTATCTATTATAAAACTAAAAGAATCACATTAGTTGAATCAGATACTGTATCTATTATAAAACTAAAAGAATCACATTAGTTGAATCAGATACTGTATCTATTATAAAACTAAAAGAATCACATTAGTTGAATCAGATACTGTATCTATTATAAAACTAAAAGAATCACATTAGTTGAATCAGATACTGTATCTATTATAAAACTAAAAGAATCACATTAGTTGAATCAGATACTGTATCCATTATAAAACTAAAATAATCACATTAGTTGAATCAGATACTGTATGCATTATAAAACTAAAAGAATCACATTAGTTGAATCAGACACTGTGTTACAGTTTTCTTCCGTCAAAGGAGAGGAGGACCAAAATGCAGCGTGGTTATTTAGATTCATCTTTAATAAAGATAATGACGAACCATTCAAAAACACTAAACGTAACGTGAAAAAACCAAAACAGCCCTATCTGGTGCAAACAGAGACGGGAACAATCACCCACCAAACACTCAAAGAATATGGCTGCCTAAATATGGTTCCCAATCAGAGACAACGATAAACACCTGCCTCTGATTGAGAACCACTCCAGGCAACCATAGACTTTCCTAGACAACTCTACTATACCACAATCCCATTACCTACAAGAAACCCCTAGACAAAACACACCACATAATAAACCCATGTCACACCCTGGCCTGACCAAAATAATAAAGAAAACACTAAATACTAAGACCAGGGTGTGACATACTGTATCCATTATAATGTTAGAACCTATGCTGCCACATTATAATAGTCATGACTGGCTTTTAAACCAATTCCTATTTCTATAACTAACTGGGTCATAATGTTTAAATATGAATACAGCAATCACATATGAATGACAATATCTGGTTAAATATGACTGGAATGAATAAGTATATTATACTATCTGTTTAAACTATGTTCAATTTATGAGACCGTCCATCTCCTTGACAGAAACTTCACCATCCGGTTCATGCCTATCCCCATCATCGATGCGTCTCAGGCTCTTAAAGCCAGCCCAGAGAAGACTGAGGATGCCCTGCTCAAGGTGAGTCAGTCTCTTAAAGCCCAGAGAAGACTGAGGATGCCCTGCTCAAGGTGAGTCCGTCTCTTAAAGCCCAGAGAAGACTGAGGATGCCCTGCTCAAGGTGAGTCCGTCTCTTAAAGCCCAGAGAAGACTGAGGATGCCCTGCTCAAGGTGAGTCAGTCTCTTAAAGCCAGCCCAGAGAAGACTGAGGATGCCCTGCTCAAGGTGAGTCCGTCTCTTAAAGCCCAGAGAAGACTGAGGATGCCCTGCTCAAGGTGAGTCAGTCTCTTAAAGCCCAGAGAAGACTGAGGACGCCCTGCTCAAGGTGAGTCCGTCTCTTAAAGCCCAGAGAAGACTGAGGATGCCCTGCTCAAGGTGAGTCAGTCTCTTAAAGCCCAGAGGAGACTGAGGACGCCCTGCTCAAGGTGAGTCAGTCTCTTAAAGCCCAGAGAAGACTGAGGATGCCCTGCTCAAGGTGAGTCAGTCTCTTAAAGCCCAGAGAAGACTGAGGATGCCCTGCTCAAGGTGAGTCCGTCTCTTAAAGCCCAGAGAAGACTGAGGATGCCCTGCTCAAGGTGAGTCCGTCTCTTAAAGCCCAGAGGAGACTGAGGACGCCCTGCTCAAGGTGAGTCCGTCTCTTAAAGCCCAGAGAAGACTGAGGATGCCCTGCTCAAGGTGAGTCAGTCTCTTAAAGTCCAGAGAAGACTGAGGACGCCCTGCTCAAGGTGAGTCAGTCTCTTAAAGCCCTGAGGAGACTGAGGACGCCCTGCTCAAGGTGAGTCAGTATCTTAAAGCCCAGAGAAGACTGAGGATGCCCTGCTCAAGGTGAGTCAGTCTCTTAAAGCCCAGAGAAGACTGAGGATGCCCTGCTCAAGGTGAGTCAGTCTCTTAAAGCCAGCCCAGAGAAGACTGAGGACGCCCTGCTCAAGGTGAGTCAGTCTCTTAAAGCCAGCCCAGAGAAGACTGAAGGTGAGTCAGACTCTTCAAACCTCTGAGGACCTGGTTGAACTATCAATCAATATGATTATTTTTTCAATTGGGATTTGTTGTGTAGTCTGGGTACAAAAACAATTCTAACATATATATTCACCTAACACACAAATACAATAACAAAATCTATGATTTATAACCATTTTGCTACTTGGATATCATTGCTATGACAAATGGCTGACAGTGTAATGCTCTCTGCTCTCTTCAGATTGAGAACTACCTGTTCCGGAACCATGAGACTCGTCAATACCTCCAGGAGCAGGCCTACCGCCTCCAACAGGGCATCGTTACCACCACCACTCAGCAGGTGACACGCGCTCAACAGTATTTAAAAACACAGTACCATCTAAATACAGCCGCAGAGGTAAAACCGGGGTCAGTAACATGGGGGGTCAGTAACACGAGGGTCAGTAACATGGGGGGTCAGCAACATGGGGGGGTCAACGACACGGGGGGGTCAGTAACATGGGGGGGTCAACAACATGGGGGGGTCAACAACATGGGGGGTCAGCAACACGGGGGGTCAGCAACACGGGGGGTCATCAAACACGGGGGGTCAGCAAACACGGGGGGGTCAGCGACACGTGGGTCAGCGACACAGGGGTCATAGCTCGACTTGATTTTGTTGACTTGTTGAGCGTAGCATTGTTTCATCACCCCACTAACAGCCTGTAATCGCCCTCCTGTGAAACTGTCTCCCCTGACCACTGGTTGCCACTGGTTTTTTATTTTTATTTTTTTATTTCACCTTTATTTAACCAGGTAGGCTAGTTGAGAACAAGTTCTCATTTGCAACTGCGACCTGGCCAAGATAAGGCATAGCAGTGTGAACAGACAACACAGAGTTACACATGGAGTAAACAATTAACAAGACAATAACACAGTAGAAAAAAAGGGGAGTCTATATATACATTGTGTGCAAAAGGCATGAGGTAGGCAAATAATTACAATTATGCAGATTAACACTGGAGTGATAAATGATCAGATGGTTATGTACAGGTAGAGATATTGGTGTGCAAAAGAGCAGAAAAATAAAAATAAATAAATAAAAACAGTATGGGGATGAGGTAGGTGAAAATGGGTGGGCTATTTACCAATAGACTATGTACAGCTGCAGCGATCGGTTAGCTGCTCAGATAGCAGATGTTTGAAGTTGGTGAGGGAGATAAAAGTCTCCAACTTCAGCGATTTTTGCAATTCGTTCCAGTCACAGGCAGCAGAGAACTGGAACGAAAGGCGGCCAAATGAGGTGTTGGCTTTAGGGATGATCAGTGAGATACACCTGCTGGAGCGCGTGCTACGGATGGGTGTTGCCATCGTAACCAGTGAACTGAGATAAGGCGGAGCTTTACCTAGCATGGACTTGTAGATGACCTGGAGCCAGTGGGTCTGGCGACGAATATGTAGCGAGGGCCAGCCGACTAGAGCATACAAGTCGCAGTGGTGGGTGGTATAAGGTGCTTTAGTGACAAAACGGATGGCACTGTGATAAACTGCATCCAGTTTGCTGAGTAGAGTGTTGGAAGCAATTTTGTAGATGACGTCGCCGAAGTCGAGGATCGGTAGGATAGTCAGTTTTACTAGGGTAAGTTTGGCGGCGTGAGTGAAGGAGGCTTTGTTGCGGAATAGAAAGCCGACTCTTGATTTGATTTTCGATTGGAGATGTTTGATATGGGTCTGGAAGGAGAGTTTAGAGTCTAGCCAGACACCTAGGTACTTATAGATGTCCACATATTCAAGGTCGGAACCATCCAGGGTGGTGATGCTGGTCAGGCGTGCGGGTGCAGGCAGCGAACGGTTGAAAAGCATGCATTTGGTTTTACTAGCGTTTAAGAGCAGTTGGAGGCCACGGAAGGAGTGCTGTATGGCATTGAAGCTCGTTTGGAGGTTAGATAGCACAGTGTCCAAGGACGGGCCGGAAGTATATAGAATGGTGTCGTCTGCGTAGAGGTGGATCAGGGAATCGCCCGCAGCATGAGAAACATCATTGATATATACAGAGAAAAGAGTCGGCCCGAGAATTGAACCCTGTGGCACCCCCATAGAGACTGCCAGAGGACCGGACAGCATGCCCTCCGATTTGACACACTGAACTCTGTCTGCAAAGTAATTGGTGAACCAGGCAAGGCAGTCATCCGAAAAGCCGAGGCTACTGAGTCTGCCGATAAGAATACGGTGATTGACAGAGTCGAAAGCCTTGGCAAGGTCTATGAAGACGGCTGCACAGTACTGTCTTTTATCGATGGCGGTTATGATATCGTTTAGTACCTTGAGCGTGGCTGAGGTACACCCGTGACCGGCTCGGAAACCAGATTGCACAGCGGAGAAGGTACGGTGGGATTCAAGATGGTCAGTGACCTGTTTGTTGACTTGGCTTTCGAAGACCTTAGATAGGCAGGGCAGGATGGATATAGGTCTGTAACAGTTTGGGTCCAGGGTGTCGCCCCCTTTGAAGAGGGGGATGACTGCGGCAGCTTTCCAATCCTTGGGGATCTCAGACGATATGAAAGAGAGGTTGAACAGGCTGGTAATAGGGGTTGCGACAATGGCGGCGGATAGTTTCAGGAATAGAGGGTCCAGATTGTCCAGCCCAGCTGATTTGTACGGGTCCAGGGTCCTGGTTAACACTGAGGTTGCTGCAGGAGGGACTGGTGCACTTCATAAAATAGATGGCATCATGAGGGAGGAAAATTATGTGGATATATTGAAGCAACATCTCAAAACATCAGTCAGGAAGTTAAAGCTCGGTCGCAAATTGGTCTTCCAAATGGACAATGACCCCAAGCATACTTCCAAAGTTATGGCAAAATGGCTTAAGGACAATAAAGTCAAGGTATTGGAGTGGCCGTCACAAAGCCCTGACCTCAATCCTATAGAACATTTGTGGACAGAACTAAAAAGCATGTACGAGCAAGGAGGCCTACAAACCTGACTCAGTTATACCAGCTATGTGAGACACGATGCTTAGTGATTAATTTCATGGTGAAGATGAGTCACAATTCATGGTATAGATGAGACACGATGCTTAGTGATTCACTTCATGGTGAAGATGAGAGATGAATCTTAGTGATTCATTTCATGGTTAAAATGAGACACGATTCTTAGTGATTAATTTCATGGTGAAGATGAGTCACAATTCATGGTATAGATGAGACACGATGCTTAGTGATTCACTTCATGGTGAAGATGAGAGATGAATCTTAGTGATTCATTTCATGGTGAAGATGAGACATGATTCTTAGTGATTCATTTCATGGTGAAGATGAGACACGATGCTTAGTGATTCATTTCATGGTGAAGATGAGACATGATTCTTAGTGATTCATTTCATGGTGAAGATGAGACATGATTCTTAGTGATTCATTTCATGGTGAAGATGAGACATGATTCTTAGTGATTCATTTCATGGTGAAGATGAGACATAATTCTTAGTGATTCATTTCATGGTGAAGATGAGACATGATTCTTAGTGATTCATTTCATGGTGAAGATGAGACACGATGCTTAGTGATTCATTTCATGGTGAAGATGAGACATGATTCTTAGTGATTCATTTCATGGTGAAGATGAGACATGATTCTTAGTGATTCATTTCATGGTGAAGATGAGACATGATTCTTAGTGATTCATTTCATGGTGTAGATGTGTGACGGTTTTGTATTTCCTGTAATTTGAGAGGAGCGTGAAGAGATGGTATTGTCATCTGAAGATGATTCAAGTTTGTCTTCAAGATGCTCTGAAGTCCAGTCTACTATTCCTCTCAGATTGTCTGTATTAGGGTTCACTGCTAGACAGATAACTGCTTTGTTCCTGTCTCACACTCTTCTTCTTCTTCAGATGATTGACAGGATCTGTGTGAAAGTCCAGGACCATCTCAACTCCCTGAGGAACTCAGAGACAGACGTGGTCTTAGACGACGTCAAGACGGCTGAAAACCTGATGAAGGATGCCAGGAACTCCAAAACGGTGACTGGTCATTTTACTCTGGGCATTTAGTTATGATCTAACCCATAATCCAACATCTTGAATGTTACAACCCTTTTTCTAACCCTTTCCTCCTCTCCTCCTCCTCTCCCCTCCTCTCC